>NC_057796.1:114443608-114743608 GCF_018294505.1 Triticum aestivum
AGTCCACTTGTCTGCCGTCAACAATCTTAGGCTTGATGTTGAAGACATTTAGCCACAAGTCGAAGTGTGGCTGCACCCGAAGAAAGGCCTCACAGATGATGATGAAGGCAGAGATGTGCAAGAAGGAGTTTGGGGCAAGGTCATGGAAATCTAACCCGTAGAAGAACATCAGGCCCCTGATGAAGGGGTGGAGGGGGAGCCCAGACCCCAGATGAAGTGGGGGAGGAACACCACCCTCTCTCCCGGCCTTGGCGTGGGGATGACCCGACCCTCCTCCGGGACGTGGTGAGAGACATAGGCGAGAAGGTAGCCCTCGCTCTTCAACTCCTGGATGGCGTCCTTGGTGACGCTGGAGGCCTCCCACTTGCTCTTAGACTTGGAACCGGCCATGGCCGAATTGTGGAAATGGTCGGAGAGGTTTTGGGAGGGAGGATGGATTTGGGCGCTGGAGCTCAGGAGATTGGGAAAGCAATGGCGATGGAAGAAGTGAGAGCGTATGGAGAAACTGGTGGTTGCTCCCCTTTTATGGGCTGTAGTAAGGTCAAGGGTCCTTTTACTGCACCGCAAACCTCGCCACTTCCCGATATAATCGTGTCGTTATGCGCACGTGGGATAGCACAAATCACTGCTCATATCCCTTAAAAACGGGGCACGATCTCCATATTGATGGGACGTGCCAATGAAGAAACTGCCTCTAGCCGCAAATCGAGTTTTCATAACTGGCTAGTGGTTATGGCGGGTCGTGACCTTTCGACAAAAAATGTCAGTTGAGGGCACTATTCGCACTTGAGCGACTGGCCTTCGGGGCTAAGTTACGTATGAACTTCAGAAAACTATGACGTAGCTCAGGGGACGTGTGGCCGGAGATTATTAAAGTGACCATAGACGGGAGGGAACTGGTCCACAGAGCCGATGATTCCCGCATATACCTCAGCTTCAGAGACTAGTTCTAGGGCTACTGAGGGTGTCCCGGACTAAGGGGTCCTCGGGCTGCCGGCCTATCTCTCATGGGTCAGACAAGTGGGCCGCTCTTGATCCGTCATTGGGAGGCCCAGCGATAGGCGACTCCGTGTTCTGGAAGGAAACCTCCGAAGCCTTGGTGTATCCTCCAAGTCAAGATAATGGAGTCGGCGTGTTTATCCCCTGATGGTAACCGACCATGTGTAACCTTAGGTACTCCTGGTGTCTACGTAAACCAGAGGGTTTAGTCCGTAGAGGCTAGAACCATCATCCTACTCATCTAGGGTTTAGTTCATCCGATCTCATGGTAGATCTACTCTATAATCATCATACAAACACATCAATACAATCAAGCAGGACGTAGGGTTTTTCCTCTTCGAGAGAGCCCGAACCTGGGTAAATACTGTCTCTACGTTCCTTCTTACCCATCGATCCAAGATCTACAGCTTGGGACCCCCTACCCGAGAACTGCCGGTTTTGGTAGGGCTCCCTCCTTCTTCTTCTTCTTCCTTGGCCCTCCTGGGAGAGAGGAGTATCTCCCCTAGATTGGATACCTCTATTGTCTTCTATTTTTTGCTACTATTTTCGGAGCCCTTCCCCATTTCTTATATTCCCCGATATCCATAACTCTGATTGGGCTGAAATTTTGAGGGGGTTGTATCCGGAAATTATCATTCTTGTAGCGAAATAAGGGCTCCAATCGACCCATGAGGTGCCCACAAGGCAAGGGGCGCGCCCGGGGGGTAGGGCATGCTCTGTTGCCTTGTGGCCCCCTTGGACATCGGCTTGCGTTGATTCTTTTTCCCAAAAATCACATATATTCCAAAAAATCTGCATAAAATTTTATCATGTTTGGAGTTTGTTTGGTATGGTTTTTCCGCGAAACAAGAAACGTGAAAAAACAGGAACTGGCACTGGGCACTAGATTAATAAGTTAGTCCATAAAAATAATATAAAAGTGCACCAAAACCATATAAAACTATTGTAAACATGGCATGAATACTTCATAAATTATAGACACTTTGGAGACGTATCAGCATCCTCAAGCTTAATTTCCGCTCGTCCTCGAGTAGGTAAATGATAAAAAAAATTATGAAGTGTGAATGCTAGAGTAGTGCATAAATTTGATCAATGATAATTTCAATCACTTTTCCTGGCATGATAAACAACACTCTTTCTCATTAACTCACCATGATAAAATAGAAATCAATTAACATGTTATGGTTCAAAAAATGCATTCTCTTGAAACTTAACAACCTATGTTCTTAGTCACCAAACAATTACAATTCATCTTATTTTCTGAGAAGTCTAAGTAAGAGCTTCACATACTCAATTATTATATAGTCTTCTATGATTGTTAGTACTCAAAGCATATTTTTAGAACAAATAGCATCCATCGAACACAGAGGAAGATAGGGGCTTAATGTTTCACCTCCCAACTTACTTATCATAGAGATAATTGTCAACAATAATAATTCATGATCAAATATATTTGATTGGATATATGTCTCTGGATCTTTCCCCACCACATGATGCTTGCCAAGTGGAGAATAACTGATGTTGGAATAAGAAGCTGACTCAACAAAAATAAAATTGACAAAAAAAGTAAAAGATATGCCCTTCACAAAGGGAAGCAGGGATTGCAGCGGTGCCAGAGCTCATAGCTTAAAACGGAGATGAATACATTTTGAGCGGTATGCTTTTCCTGTCAATGTCACGACAAAGGATTTCAATATCTTCCATGCTAAACACATTATTGATGGTTCACATGCAGAAAGGAAAAGATTTACTCCCCCACAACCATACAAACACAACCCATGGCTAGCCGAATCCACGGGTGCCCTCCAAACAATCAACTTTCCGGGGGGAGTTTGTTTTAAATTTTCTTTGTATTCGTTTAACGGGACCAGGCATCCCAAATACCAGCCTCTCTCATAAAGACGAGTGAATAAACATTCATCGCAAGAATAGCCCACTTAGCATGGAAGAGATTGACCGCCCCGTCGCTCCATGAGCGGTACGGGCACACAAAACAGATGTTTATTTGAAGATTTTGGAGATGGCACATGCAAATTTACTTGGAACGGCAGGGTAATACCGTATATAGGTAGGTATGTGATACGTCTCCAACGTATCTATAATTTTTGATTGTTCCATGTTGTTATATTATCAATCTTGGATGTTTTATAATCATTTTATAGTCATTTTATATCATTTTTTGGTACTAACCTATTGACATAGTGCCAACTGCCAGTTGCTGTTTTCTGCATGTTTTTTACATCGCAGGAAATCAATACCAAACGGAGTCCAAATGCAGCAAAACTTTTTGGAGATTTTTTTGGAACAAAAGACATCCAGTGGGCCGAAGAAGCACATGGGGGTGCTCCGAGGGGAACACAACCCACCAGGGCGCGCCAGGAGGCCCAGGCGCGCCCTGGTGGGTTGTGCCCACCTCGGGTGCCCCTTGAACCGACTCTTTGCTCTATAAATACCCCAGTATTCCATAAACCCTAGGGGAGTCGATGAAAATCAATTCCAGCCGCCGCAGAGTCCAGAACCACCAGATCCACTCTAGACACCGTCACAGAGGGGTTCACCACGTCCATTGGTGCCTCTCCGATGATGCGTGAGTAGTTCTTTGTAGACCTTTGGGTCCGTAGTTAGTAGCTAGATGGCTTCCTCCCTCTCTCGTTTGATTCTCAATACAATGGTCTCTTGGAGATCCATATGATGTAACTCTTTTTGCGGTGTGTTTGTTGGGATCGGATGAACTTTGAGTTTATGATCAGATCTATCTTTTTATATCCATGAAAGTTATTTGAGTTTCTTTGATCTCTTATATGCATGATTGCTTATAGCCTCATATTTCTTCTTCGATATTTGGGTTTTTTTGGCCAACTTGATCTATTTATCTTGCAATGGGAAGAGGTGCTTTGTAGTGGGTTCGATCTTACGGTGCTTGATCCCAGTGACAGAAGGGGAACCGACACGTACGTATCGTTGCTACTAGGGATAAAATGATGGGGTCTATTTCTACATAAATAGATTTTGTCTACATCATGTCATTGTTCTTATTGCATTACTCCGTTTCTCCATGAACTTAATACACTAGATGCATGCTGGATAGCGGTCGATGTGTGGAGTAATAGTAGTAGATGCAGGCAGGAGTCGGTCTACTAATCTTGGACGTGATGCCTATATAATGATCATTGCCTGGATATCGTCATGATTATTTGAAGTTCTATCAATTGCCCAACAGTAATTTGTTCACCCACCGTTTGCTATTTTTCTCGAGAGAAGCCACTAGTGAAACCTACGGCCCCCGGGTCTCTTTCTCATATTATTTCCTTTGCGATATATTTTCCTTTGCTTTTATTTTCAGATCTATTAAACCAAAAATACAAAAATATCTCGCTGCAATTTATTCTTATTTATTTTATTTGGCGTTCGATCTATCAATCTACTACAATTTATTCACGTATGTTTGCCTATCTTGGGGCACCGCTACCCGAAAGGGATTGACAACCCCTTTTACACGTCGGGTTGCGAGTATTTGTTATTTGTGTGCAGGTGATGTTTACGTTGTGTTGCTTGGTTCTCCTATTGGTTCGATAACCTTGGTCTCATAACTGAGGGAAATACCTACCGCCGATGTGCTGCATCATCCCTTCCTCTTTGGGGAAATACCGACGTAGCTTCAAGCCGCATCAAAAGGAATTTCTGGCGCCGTTGCCGGGGAGACATCATCAACATCTACCAGGTTCCTAATCAAAAATCTCATCTCCTTGCAATTTACATTATTTGCATTTTGCCTCCTGTTTTCATCTCCCCCACTTCACAAAAAATTTCCGTTTTATTCGCCCTCTTTTTCGTTTGCCTTTTTCTCGTCAGATCTCATGTTTGCTTGTGTTGCCATGTGTCTTCTATATGCTTGCATCTTCGCATGCTAAAAGTTTCTTTTTATGGATCCTCATCCACTTGCTAATCTTTTCAAGAGATCCAATTATGATGAACCCGTTGCTAGTGAATTGAGTTCACTAGATTATCTTTATGAAGTTTTGCTTGAGATTCATGAATCTGAAAATTGTGATGAAGTGTTAAACGGAGGAATTTATGAAGTGATTCATGATAGTTCCTTGAATGAAAAGCATGATTGCAATGATGTTATTTGTAAATTCTATTAATGTCAATTGTGCTAATAATATGCAAAACCCCAAGCTTGGGGATGCTAATATTGCTATGTCCGCTACTTATTGCAATGATCATGATTGGGGTGATAATGATTCTTATGATCTTAAAAATTTATTTAAACCGCATGATGAATTTGCTTGTGATAATATTAAAAGTGGGTTTGGAAGAGAGTCAACTTTAGGTAAAAATAATCCAACATATTTGGAGAGTGTTCAATCTTATGAATTTTTATGAAAGTGGGCTTGGAGAGGTCATGAGTTTATTTGCTGATAATCCCACTATTTTGGAAGAGTGTCAACGTTGCATGCGTGTGGATCATATAGAGAATATATTATGTGATAGCTATATTGTTTAAGTTGAATATGCTCCCACATATAATTATTATGAGAGAGGGAAAATGGTTGTAGAAATTTTCTTCCTACTAAATTACCTCTCTTCATGTTGAGATTGTTTATGCTTTATTCTTCTTTCTTTCCTATGCTAGTATTTGCTTGTTTTGATAATTTGATTGTTTATAAAATGCCTATGCATAGGAAGTATGTTAGACTTAAACGTGTTTTCACATGCTACAAGATGCTCTCTTCGTGTTTCAGTTACTATCTTTCATGTGAGGATCATTGAAATCTTATGCCTAGCTAGGGGCATAAAACGATAGCGCTTGTTGGGAGGCAACCCAATGAATAAAATTTATTTTTGCTTTATGTTCTTGAGTGGTTGCACAATTATGCTACTGTTATGATTGTGTTTTTTTGTTTTAATTAGTGTTTGTGCCAAGTAAAGCCTTTAGGATCTTCTTGGGTGATAGTTCTGATATTGCTGAAAAATAGAAACTTTTGCGCTAACGAAAAAAATTATCATTTTTAACCAGAGCGTGATAAAATACCAATTCTTTTTGCAGAAGATTAATATACAAATTTTTCAGGTTTTCCTAATTTCTCCAGATTTTTGGAGTTTTAGAAGTATTCAAAATATCCAGATTACTACAGACTGTTCTGTTTTTGACAGATTCTGTTTTCTTTGCGTTGTGTGCTTGTTTTGATGATTCTATGGTTTTCTTTGATGAGCTTTTGTCATAGAAAAGTTGGAATGCAGTATATATAATGCAAGAACAAAATATGAATTGGTTTGCTACAGTACTTATAGTAGTGATTTGCTTTCTTATACTAACGGATCTCACGAAGGTTTTGTTGGAGTTTTGTGTGATTGAAGTTTTCAAGTTTTGGGTTATCTTACGATGGATGAAGGAATAAGGAGTAATAAGAGCCTAAGCTTGGGGATACCCCGGCATCCCAAGCTATTATCCAAAAGAGAGCAAGCAACTAATCTTGGGGATGCCCCGAGTGGCATCCCCTCTTTCTTCTAACGACCATCGGTATTTTACTCGAAGCTATATTTTTATTCATCACATACTATGTGTTTTGCTTGGAGCGTCTTGTATGATATGATTCTTTGCTTGTTTTATTTTGTGTTTTTTGTCTTGATTCCTTGCTGGACACACCTATTTGAGAGAGCCAAAATTATGCCATGACTAGTTAGAATTGCTCTCTATGCTTCACTTAAATTTTTTATGAGCTATGGATTTGCTCTAGTGCTTCACTTATATCTTTTTGAGCGCGGTATGCTTTAATATTTTTGAAGAAATTATCTTTTGCTTCACTTAAATTAATTTGAGAGAAAGAAAGAAATATTATGCTCATGATCTTCACTTATATTTGTTTGAGCTTATCAAAAGCAACACATGAAAATTAGTTCCAAAGTGATAGATATCCAAGAAGGATATAATATAAACTTTCATGAAGATCATTGGACAAAATAAACTTGATTCTTAGTAATAGTTTTGAGATATGATGATGTGATATGTGAGTCATCTTGATGAGTAATTATGCTTTAGTAAGAATATTGGTGTTAAGTTTTCTGATTCCCTATGCAAGCATGAAAGTCAATAGTCATTCAATGAAATTATATCCTACTTGTGGTGCATTATTCGGTGTTAATTATGCTTAATGCTCGCTTATGAGATTATTCGTTTCTTGGTTGGTTGCTTCTCAATCTTTTGCTAGCCTTCGTTTTGCACTAAGTATGATCACTACTTGTGCATCCAAAATCCTTTAAATCAGTTTTGCCACATGAGTCCACTACATCTACCTATATGCGGTATTCTTTTGCCGTTCTAAGCAAATTTGTATGTGCCATCTCTTATTTTCAAAATAAACTTCTCTTTTGTGTGTTCGTACCGCTCGCGGAGTGGTGAGGAGTGGCTAATATTTTCCATGCTAGATGTGTTATTCTCACGATGAGTGTTTATTCACTCGTCATTGCACGAGAGTAAGGCAAAGATATTAGGGATGCCCAGTCCCGAAATGAAAAATAAATTTACTTTATGTTGTCAAATAATAAATTCCTTAGAAAGTGTTGGTATGGAAGGCAACCGTGGATTCAGCTAGCCATGGAAAGTGAAAGTATGGTGGAAAAAGGAATAAACTTTATTTTCTGTTTGGGAACCACCTATGATATATCTAGCATGGAAAGTGTTGGGAAGTCTAAGTCGTTTTCGTTGGTGGGAAAGGCACACCTCCCAAAATGTTTTTACCTCTAAGTTTTTTGCTTTGAGCTCTGGCACCTCTACAAATCCCTACTTCCCTCCGCGAAGGGCCTTTCTTTTACTTTATGCAATTTTTATTTTTGAATTTGAGTCTCCATCTTCTCTTATAAAGCACCAACTAGGAGGCACTATGATCGTACTTGAGTATTGGGTGTAGCTAATATGTGAGTGTGTTTCATGAATGGATCAATGGTTGAGCATGATGGGCTAGGGATAGCTTATTTTAGCATTGATATTTTCAAAGACATGGTTGCTTGTTGATATGCTTGAGTATTTAAGTTATCATGTCAAAACTAGAATATTGCTTTGAACAATATTAAAGTCAAAATGTCCATCCTATAAAGAAAAGAATATGATATGACATGTTAGGTAGCATTCCACATTAAAAATTCTGTTTTTTATCATTTACCTACTCGAGAACGAGCAGGAATTAAGCTTGGGGATGCTGATACGTCTCCAACGTATGTATAATTTTTGATTGTTCCATGCTGTTATATTATCAATCTTGGATGTTTTATAATCATTTTATAGTCATTTTATATCATTTTTTGGTACTAACCTATTGACATAGTGCCAACTGCCAGTTGCTGTTTTCTGCATGTTTTTTACATCGCAGAAATCAATACCAAACAGAGTCCAAATGCAGCGAAACTTTTTGGAGATTTTTTTTGGACCAGAAGACATCCAGTGGGCCGAAGAAGTGCCTGGGGGTGCTCCGAGGGGAGCACAACCCACCAGGGCGCGCCAGGAGGCCCAGGCGCGCCCTGGTGGGTTGTGCCCACCTCGGGTGCCCCCTGAACCGACTCTTTGCTCTATAAATACCCCAATATTCCAGAAACCCTAGGGGAGTCGACGAAAATCAATTCCAGACGCCGCAGAGTCCAGAACCACCAAATCCAATCTATACACCATCACGGAGGGGTTCACCACTTCCATTGGTGCCTCTCCAATGATGCGTGAGTAGTTCTTTGTAGACCTTCGGGTCCGTAGTTAGTAGCTAGATGGCTTCCTCTCTCTCGTTTGATTCTCAATACAATGGTCTCTTGGAGATCCATATGATGTAACTCTTTTTGCGATGTGTTTGTTGGGATCGGATGAACTTTGAGTTTATGATCAGATCTATCTTTTTTTATCCATGAAAGTTATTTGAGTTTCTTTGATCTCTTATATGCATGATTGCTTATAGCCTCATATTTCTTCTCCGATATTTGGGTTTTGTTTGGTCAACTTGATCTATTTATCTTGCAATGGGAAGAGGTGCTTTGTAGTGGGTTCGATCTTACGGTGCTTGATCCCAGTGACAGAAGGGGAACCGACACGTATGTATCATTGCTACTAAGGATAATACGATGGGGTCTATTTCTACATAAATAGATCTTGTCTACATCATGTCATTGTTCTTATTGCATTACTCCATTTCTCCATGAACTTAATACACTAGATGCATGCTGGATAGCGGTCGATGTGTGGAGTAATAGTAGTAGATGCAGGCAGGAGTCGGTCTACTAATCTTGGACGTGATGCCTATATAATGATCATCGCCTGGATATCGTCATGATTATTTGAAGTTCTATCAATTGCCCAACAGTTATTTGTTCACCCACCGTATGCTATTTTTCTCGAGAGAAGCCACTAGTGAAACCTACAGCCCCCCGGGTCTCTTTCTCATATTATTTGCCTTTGCGATCTATTTTTCTTTGCTTTTATTTCCAGATCTATTAAACCAAAAATACAAAAATTCCTCGCTGCAATATATTCTTATTTATTTTATTTGGCGTTTGATCTATCAATCTACTACAATTTATTCCCGTCCGTTTGCCTATCTTGGGGCGCCGCTACCCGAAAGGGATTGACAACCCCTTTTACACGTCGGGTTGCGAGTATTTGTTATTTGTGTGCAGGTGCTGTTTATGTTGTGTTGCTTGGTTCTCCTACTGGTTCGATAACCTTGGTCTCATAACTGAGGGAAATACCTACCGCCGTTGTGCTGCATCATCCCTTCCTCTTTGGGGAAATACCGACGTAGCTTCAAGACCCATCAGTATGGTGGACACTTATGGAAGAAACTTGGCTGAGGGGTTTTGGATGCACAGGCAGTATTCCCGCTTAGTGTAAAAAAATTGGCTAGAAAAGATTATAAACAAGCACCACATGTTTGAGAGTCCATGACAATATAACTTCTATGCAAATATAACTCATTGCGTTGTCTTCCTTGTCCAACTTCAACTTATTTGATCAAGTTTGAAAATAATTAATGGTTATTCACAACCATTAAAGATGTCCAAAATAATATATTTTTATGTGAAAATTTTCTTCCTTATACTAATCTTTCATTAATTTCTTGAATGACCAATATTGTGATTGTCAAATTTCAATAGATTTTACTTTATAAACCCAATATCTAACTATTACTAAGCATAGGGGTCATGGACAATTTCATATTTATGCTATTAAATTCATTCAAACATTTTCTCTTATGATATAAGTGAAGATTAATGAGTAGTTAAACAATTAAGTAGCTATGTGAGGTCTCTCTCTAGTTTAAAACTTTTAGATCTAATAATTTCATTTAAACATCAAAGAAAACAAAAATAAGAGGACACACCAAGGATAACACATATCATGTGAACAAATAAAGACTTAGGCTCAACTGAGACTAACCGATAGTTGTTGATGAAGAGAGGTGGGATGCCTACCAAGGCATCCCCAAGCTTAGATGCTTGAGAAGTCTTGGAATATTAAATTGGGGAGCCTTGGTCATCCCCAAGCTTTAGCTCTTGGAATATTAAATACGCGGTTTCCCTAAATCTTAAAAACTTCATCCACACAAAACTTAACAAGAACTCGTGAGATAAGTTAGTATAAATTGACTCAACACCTTAGCATTCTCTACTGTAATAAATTACTCAAATTATAATTAAACATTGAATACTAAATATCTCTGCATATTTAATACTCCCATCACCTAATAGAAACATTAAACAAGCAAACATATGCAAACAATGCAAATATAATGGCAATCTGTCTAAATAGAATAGTCTTTAAATGATGAAGAAAAATTCATACTTACTTAGCTCCAAAAATTCTGAAAAATTAGCACATGATAGAGAAGTAATGCATGCTTACTGTTTAAAAATTTCAAGATTTATCATGTTCTGGCTATTCAGTAATATTCAAGACATAATAGAAAACTTTCTGTTTTCAAACAGCAACTCATAAACTTGCAAACCGAGCATGGTAAAGGCTATACTTGACACTTTTATTGAAATAAAATATACAAACATGATTATTAATAACAGCAAGCAAATCTCAACAAAATAAAATGATGCTCCAAGCAGAACACATATCATGCGACGAATAAAAACATAGTTTCGAGTGAGGTTACGGATAATGTTGAAGATGAAAGAGGGGATGCCATCCGGGGCATCTTCAAGCTTGGATAGTTGACTCTTCCTCGCATATTTACCTTGGGGTGCCTTGGGCATCCCCAAGCTTAGGGTCCTGCCACTCCTTATTCTCCTCATATCGATATCTTACCCAAAACTTGAAAGCTTCAATCACACAAAACTTAACGGAACTTCGTGAGATGCGTTAGTATGATAAAGAATAAATCATTTACTTTTGTACTGTCAAGAAAAGATTCATAATTGTTCTCACCTAATGCCTATTGTACTCTATCATTTCTACAATATATATTGGCTAATATAAGCCACAGAAACTATAAAACAAGCCTATGCATTGAAAACAGAATCTATCAAAAACAGAACAGTCTGTAATGATCTGAACAAAAATCATACTTCTGTAACTCTTAAAATTCTAAACAATTAGGACACCATAAGAAACTTTTATATCAATACTGTGTAAAAAATTTAGACCAAGATGATGTTCCGGTAAAAAAATTAAATTCCTACACTGGGCACAAAAGTTTCTGTTTTTGCACAGAATCAACAACTATCATCCAAATCACCCCAAAGACTTTACTTGGAACATTATTTAAAGAAAAGATACAAAACATGATTACTGCATTAGCTTAATCATGTTGACACACAAAAATAGTAGGTATAAATATTGTGCTGCCTCCCAACAAGCACTTTTCTTTAAAGCCTTTTAGCCAGGCATTGATAATTTTAACAATGCTCACATAAAATTAAGAATTGAAACATAAAGGGAGCATCATGAAACATATATCAAACACATTTAAGCCTAACCCACTTCCTATGCATAGGAATTTTATAAGCAAACAAATTATTGTAGCAAGAATTAACTAGCATAGGAAGGCAAAACAAGTATAACTTCAAAATTTTCAACACATAGGGAGAGGAAACTTGATGTCGTTGAAATGTATATAAGCATATCTTCCCCTCTCATAATAATTATCTGTAGCATCATGAATAAATTCAACAATATAACTATCACATAAAGCATTCTTTTCATGATCCACAAGCATAGAATTTTTATTACTCTTCACATAAGCAAATTTCTTCTCATCAATAGTGGTGGGAGCAAATTCAGTGAAATAACTATCATGTGATACTTGATTGGCATAATCCAATTAAAAATTAAAATCATGACGACAAGTTTCAGGGTTATCATTATTCTTTATAGCATGCATGTTATCACAATAATCATCATAGATAGCAACTTTGTTATCATAGTCAATTGAAACATCTTCCAGAGTAGTGGATTCATCACTAAATAAAGTCATGACCTCTCCAAATCCACTTTTATCATTATTCCAATAAGATTCCACACCCTCCAAAATAGTGGGATCATTACTACCTAGAGTTGACACTCTTCCAAACCCACTTTCATCATTGTAATCATCATAAATAGGAGGTGTCGGTGTCAAAACCGGCGGATCTCGGGTAGGGGGTCCCGAACTGTGCGTCTAAGGTCGATGGTAACAGGAGACGAGGGACACAATGTTTACCCAGGTTCGGGCCCTCTCTATGGAGGTAATACCCTACTTCCTGCTTCATTGATCTTGATGAATATGAGTATTACAAGAGTTGATCTACCACGAGATCGTAATGGCTAAAACCCTAGAAGTCTAGCCTATATGACTATTGTTGGTTTCCGGACTAAGCCCTCCGGTTTATATAGACACCGGAGGGGACTAGGGTTGTACAAAGTCGGTTACGAAGAAAGGAATCTTCATATGCAGTCTCCAAGCTTTCCTTCCACGCCAAGGAGAGTCCTATCCGGACATGGGAGAGAGTCTTCGGTCTTGTATCTTCGCAGCCCATTAGTTCAGCCCATGTCCAACAGGCCGGACACCCGAGGACCCCTTAGTACAGGACTCCCTCAGTAGCCCCTGAACCAGGCTTCAATGACGAGGTGTCCGGCGCGCGAATTGTCTTCAGCATTGCAAGGCGGGTTCCTCTTTCCGAATACTCCAAGGTAGTCTTCGAACGAACGTGTCCGGATCTGCAACACAAGTACCACAAGAGAATATAATATTTCACGAGTTCAATCTGCCGAGGACCTTTTGTAACGTGACATCACGCTCGCCCGGTCATTATTTTGAACCGTTTCCTGTCCCGCCGTTCCATGTTTCGAGGCGAGGTTTTTATTGGCATGTCTTGTCAAAGCAGAGATCATGTCCCCCAATCGCGGGATTTTTATTAATATGAGCGTGGGTAACCCAACCGTCCCATTGGAAAGATTCAATGGGAATAGGCAGGTTTTCAGGCTTAGGAGGAGGTGCTCGATACCCGTTGCCTTTATAAAGGCGCAAAGGGTCGTCTTTATTTACGCCAAACTTCTCCTTAGCCTCCCCAACTTCGAGTTCTAGCACCCAAGGCTCGACTCCATCTCTTCAATCCTCCCAGTCATGTCCGGACCCAGCCCGCAGGGCCGATGGATGGCTTCCTCTGTTACAGAGGAGGATATTGCGAAGCTTCGGGCAGCTAGATACCTGACCGCGGAGATCCCCCACAGGCTTCCTGCTCAAGGACAGGTTATTCCGACCCCCAGATCTGGCGAGAGGGTCGTATTCATCTCTCACTTCCTCCGAGGGTTAGGGTTTTGTCTTAACCCCTTCGTCCGGGGGCTCATGTATTATTACGGACTAGATTTTCACGGTCTAGCCCCAGATTCTTTCCTTCACGTTTCGGCATTCATCATCACGTGTGAAGCCTTCCTCCGAATTCCCCCACACTTCGGCTTATGGCTTAAGACCTTTAGTGTGAAGCCGAAGGCGGTCGACGGGAAGCAGGCGGAGTGCGGCAGCGCTGTAGTGAGCAAGCTTACCAATGCTCTTTGGCCAAAAGGTTCTTTCACCAAAACTTCCAACCAATGGCAGCGGGAGTGATTTTACATCACAGAACCCCGCGGTACCAAGTGGGCAGCTATACCTGCGTTCCGTTCGGGCCCTCCGATACAGCTTGCATCATGGATTAATAGGGGGCTGGACTGGGAATCAATTGACGAAGTATAGACTCTGCAGAGCCGCATTTGAACCCTCCTTGAGAGGGACATTGATTTGTCAACGTGATTCAAGTAATGCTAGTCCGCTGAGTCCTGCCATGCCAGCATAGGCCTCTTCACATGTGGGAGTTTGAAAGTGCGTTATATCGACTAGAGGGGGGGTGAATAGGCGATTTTTATGAATTCTTCACTGAGGAATTTGCGAGTGAGGAAATTCCAGTGGAATAAGTACTCAAAAGTAAACATAACAGAATACAAGCATGGTCATCATGATGAAATGAAGACGAGCACAGAGTACAGAAAGCGTAAACACAGGATAACACAGGATGAAGACAAATAGACTGAAGAAATTGAAACTGAGGAAATTGAGAAAGTCTTCAGACAAAGTCTTCAAACACAGATATGACAAGCACACAACACAGTTATGAGGAAATGAAAGAGTTGAGGAAATAGAACCAGTAGGCTTGGTGAAGACAATGATTTGGTAGACCAGTTCCAACTGTTGTCTCAGTTGTACATCTGGTTGGAGCGGCTAGGTATTTAAACCTGAGGACATATAGTCCCAGACACACAGTCCTCACCGTATTCTCCTTGAACTAAGGTCACACAGACCTCGCCCAATCACTCGTGGTAAGTATTCAGGTGACTTCCGAACCTTCACAAACTCGGTCACTCAGCGATCCACAATTCCTCTTGGATGCTCTAGACCATGACGCCTAACCATCTGGAAGAAGCACAGTCTTCAAAGGTAACAAGCGGGTCGGATCCACGCATGATCAATCTCTTCAGTGATGCTCAATCACTTTGGGTTTGTAGGTGTTTGGGTTTGGGTTTTCCTCACTTGATGATTTTTGCTCAAAGTCCTCGGAGGATGGGATGCTCTCAAATGACAAGTGTCAGTTTCTCTCGGAGCAGCCAACCAGCTAGTGGTTGTAGGGGGTGGCTATTTATAGCCTAGGGAGCAGCCCGACATGATAAGACATAAATGCCCTTCAATGATATGACCGTTAGGTGGGTAGATATTTTGGGACAGCTGGCACAAGGCACAGCAACGGTCGGAATTTTGAGGCTCAAATTCCTCAGGGCTATCATGTTCCTCACTGTGTAGGCAATCCGCACTGGCGAATTCCTAACTCCTCAGTCAGAACAAATTCCTCAGCGACCAGAAGAACTTTGTTTCTGTCACTGAAGAAATTGACTGAATTGTATGAGATTTCCAATGGCTTCACTCGAAGGGATTGGTAGGTGTAGGATTTTGAGTTGAGCATCACATGGAAATTTTTCCTTAGTATTTCCTCGACCCCCTTTAACAGTACGGTGTTTCCTATGACTCAAGAAAGAGAAAATGAAACTACGAAAACAAAAGTCTTCACGCTCCATGTTTCTCAAATGAGTACCAAGTCTTCAAGGTTACACCAATTTCTTCACTTTCAAAGTCTTCAGAAAGTCTTCAGAAATCCAAAGTCTTCAGTCGAAGAACTTCATTTTTAGGGGTCGACTTTCTCTGTAAATACCAAACTATTCATAGACTTATAGACCTGTGTACACTCATAAACACATTAGTCCCTTAACCTATAAGTCTTCAATACACCAAAATCACTAAGGGGCACTAGATGCACTTACAATCTCCCCCTTTTTGGTGATTGATGACAATATAGGTTAAGTTTTCAACGGGGATAAACATATGAAGTGTAAATACTGATATTGAGGAATTTGATTGCAAGATATAGAAGAACTCCCCCTGAAGATGTGCATAGTGAGGAATTTGCTTTTGAAGCAATGCACACTTGAAGAGTAGAACCATGGAGATCTCCCCCTATATCTTGTAATTCATACACGCATTTGACATATAATATGAAGAATTTGAAATGCATGATGAAATGGTGACTGATGTAATTCAGCATGCGTGCATTAACATTAACGAGGAATAAGAATGCAGAAGAACACAACAAAAGTATCAGTCCACCATAGAGTTTAAGTTTACAACTCGATCCAGCAAAGTCATCAGAAGAACGAGAGTTGTAACTTAGCAAAAAAACGCCCATATAATATAGACCCGCTTGAAGACTAACTCAAATTTCTCCCCCTTTGTCATCGAATGACCAAAAGGATCGAAAATGAGGACTAACGCCCCTGAAGAATATCAAGTTGATGAAGGAGCGTCAGCGTTGTTGGGGTCGTTTGTTGATGTAGGGCCTGCCGTAGTGTCGTCCAAGTCTTCATGCTCATCGGTGTCGCGCGATGAAGAATAAGAGCTGGCCACCAAGGAAGGAACCTTGACCTTCTTGTATTTCTTCGGTGGAGGTGCAGACCAGTCAAAGTCCTCCTTGATACCCATGTTCTTCAGATCTTCTTTGCTGTAAATGTGAGACAGAACAGCCCAGGTGCGACCGAAAACTTCATGGAGGTAGTAATGGTTTTTTTTCACTGCATTATGTGTAGCGGTCATGTTGTGAAGAATTGAACCAAACTAACGCTTAACCCATTTATGGTTTTGATCCACCTTCTGGTGAAGACTTAGCAGAAGCTCACGGTCAGTCATCACACGAGGAGTAGTAGCTTGAGGATTTGGCTTGGAGGCATGGGCAGCAGAATCATGAGTGGCAGAGTCATCATTGGTGGAATAAGATGCAGCCTTGCGAAATTGACCATCCAATGGACGAATGCCTTCATCAATGACAGCTGGTGCCTTGCCCTTCTCATCAGCTGAGGAATCTCATGATCCAGGGTGCATAAGGCTTCAGCTCAAACGGGGATAAAGCAACATTTGCCAGAGTCCTCATGAAGAAATCGTGATAGTTGACAGGAATGCCATGAATGATGTTGAATACCAGATTCTTCATGATGCCAAAAATTTCCTCATCAGATGAGTCGTGGCCTTTGATTGGACTCATAGTCTTCGTCAGAATGCGATAGACTGTCCTTGGTACATACTGCAATTCCTTCACGAGGAATTTGGTCCTTGAGGCTTGACCAGGTTTCAATGGCTTCATAAGAACTTGAATATAATGACCAGTGAGCTCAGGCTCTTGGTACAGGCAACGAGCTCCTTCAGGTGGAGGACTGATGGGCAGGGCATGAAGTAATTAAGAGGCCGGTGCTTTGTAGTGAGTGGTTTCGGTCATCCAGTCCAAAACCCAGGAGTTCACATCATCAGCATCTCCTGTGATGTGCAGTGTTGCGTAGAATTGAAGAATGAGCTCTTCATTCCAATCAACTATGTCTGTGCAAAAGTTGAGGAGGCATGTGTCATGAAGCACACTGAGGACAGGTGTGAAGCATGGCAGTGATTCCATGTCCACATGAGGAATATGCTCATGGTCTAAGACTTTGTCCTTGTTGAAGAGCAGTGAAGAATAGAAGTTGGCCTGGCTGGTGGTCCAGAAGCGCTTCCTTCTAAGACGAGCAGAATCATAAGGATTGTAGTCAGTGAAGAACACGTGCTCGCCGAAGAAATCATCAGCCTTGAATTTCTGCTTCTTTGAGAATGGATCCTTTGGTTTGGGCTGAGGAGTGTCAGTCAATTGCATTATCACCTCAGGAATCGCAGTCTCAGGTTCTTCAGGCTGAGGAATTTCAGCTTCTACTCCAGTGACAGCCTGGGTCTTCAATTCATCATTTACATTTTCTTCAGCACTAGTGGCTGGAATTTCTTCATGGACAGACAGTGTGGCATGTGGTTCATCAGATCCCATTTGAACTGTGGTTGCTGGGGACTGAGGAATTTGTTGCAATGGTATGAAGAGTGGAGAGTTGGGGTGCTGACTTTCCCAAAACTCATCATTTAGCACGGGTGTGGTACAGCCAATGTCCACATCTTCATCTTCCATTTCTTCAACGCCGGCCTCTTCAGCAGTAAACTGAGGCATAGGCGAGGAAACAGCTGGAGTTGAAGGGATTTCATCCACTTCAATTTCTTCATCCAACTGCTCTGACAAAGCAGCAGAAGGATTTTCTTCATCGGATTCGCTAGGAATCACATATTCTTCATCATAAGGAACAATGTCCTTTGATGGCATGGTTGAGATAGGAACAGCATCAATGGGGTTTGCAAATGAGCTGGTCATAGACTTCATCTTCTTCGGAGCTGAAGAATCTGATGAAGCTGATGCCTTCCTTTTCTTCACTGCTGAACGCTCTGCATCCTTAGTCTTCTTCACATCTGATGCAGATGGAAGGATCGGAGTTGGGGTAGGCGCAGGAGGAGCAGAGGAATGTGGTTGATTTTCTTCAGGCACAACTGATGCAGTTGCCCTGACCTCTTCATATTCTTCAAACGCACCACTAGTGTATGCCCTGGCAATTTCATCAGCGGCTGGAATGCAGTCATCAGCCCTGGAACTCACATTTTCTTCAGCGGCCTGAATGTCACCAGCGGTGCTGGCATGTTCTTCAGTCGGCTGAGTAGATGCTTCAGCCTGAGGAATTTCTTGTTGCGATGGGGCTGCAACATTGGAGGTGAACTTTTCAGACAATTTCACAAACCTGACTTTGGCTCCAAGCCAGTCAGCACGGTATGCATCAAATTCATCACTGAGTTTCTTGATCTCAGATTGAATGTTGACAAGTTCTTCAGTTGTCATAGAGACAACGTGTTTCTTCAGGAAGTGCTCCTTCCTATACTGCGCTTTCTTGATCTACTTGGCCTTCTCATATTTCCATTTTTCTTCTTGGATGAAGGCAGTCAGCATATGACTTTGGCCAGAAGTGGGCTTGAAATCAGGCATAGGAGTGTTTGGGTCCTTGTGCCAGAGATCAATGTAGTCGAGGATCAACTTTGGATCCAAAAGCAGAGGAACATTTGTGCCCTTGGCTCTAGCGGCCCTGACTTGCCTATCTCTGATGATTTCAGCAAGTTCCTCATCATCAGCTTCGTCTTCATCAGACGGCACTTGGAAGGCGGCCTGCTTCTTGTGAGGACTTGGGCGAGAGCCTCGTCCAGCAGTGGCCTTTGTCTTCAGCAGAGAGGGTCCCGTTGAAGAATATGGTGCAGCTGAGGAACTAGCAGAAGCTCCTGAGGCAATAGAGATGCCTGTAGTCCTTTGGCACGTGGCAAGATGCACAGGTGCTGAGGACTTGGTCGGAGCAGCTGAGGACTTTGGAGGAGCAGTTGAGGACTTTGGAGGAGCAGGAGTAGCGTGAGGAATTGGTCGTGAGGCTTTGAGGATTCTAGCCGTGAGGGCATAGCTGAGGAACTTGGCCTTGAGGACATTGACGGCGAAGCACTTGGCTTGTGCGCAGGCTTCTTTGACATGGCCTTCTTAGGCTTGACAGAGGCCTCAGCGGCAGCAGCAGCAGCAGAGTCTTCGTTGAATTTCCTCACTGCTTCTCTGGCTTGTCTAGCCAGCTTGGCCTGGCGCTTGGCCCATTCATCAGGATAATCCTCACCATGTTTGAGGCTGGTGGGATCAGCTATTTGGCCAGGTGCCAATGGAGGTCTTGGGCATGGAGGATTGAGTGTGAATTTCTTCATGTATTTTGGAGTAACATATCTGTACTCCCTCCACTCTCTTGCCCATCTCCTCTCTATCCTCTGTATGCGCACCTTGCGCTGATTTTTGTCCTCTTTTCCAAACTTGGCCTCATCAGGAGTGCAGTAATCTTTGTATATGTCATCAGGGATTTCAAAGGCAGTATTGATTTCAGGCCTCTTTCCTCCTTTCTGTGGCTTCTTACCATCAGCCATTTTCTTCAGTTGAGGAATTTGAACAATTGAATTCTCTAAAGAAGTATGCAACTTTTCTTCGAGGAACGCTGCAAATGAGTTAAGTTGATGAGAACCTAGTGATTCAGCAGCGGACATGAGTACCTGTGAACAGAGTATAGTCGCGAGGAATTTGGAGAGGTCGTATGCGTTCTCAGAAGGTTTTGTAAAAAGAACAAGTTTGAGGAATTTGACCAGATGAGTCTTGAAGAATTTCACTAAGCGTTCTTTGTCTTAGGTTCCAGAGTTGTATAGATCAAAGATCCACACAATTGAGGAATCTTGAAGAAAAATTATTGCTTAGAGAAACGAATCAAGAACAGATGACATGTGAGGTGTTTAGTGTGTGAGGATTTGAAGAAAAACACCTTTCAAGATTTTGTAGTAATCATTTGAATCAAAGAGGGTAGTAAAAGTAACTTTTAATTACCCTGGACGAAGAACACGATGAACTGTGAGGTAGAGATGAGAAGTTCGTCTGTGCAGATCTTCCACGCCCTAACTCAGCGGAGGAAGACAGCTACAGTGGCGGCGGAGGGAAGATTTCCGCGGCCGGCGCGAGTACGGCGGCGACGAGGTCGAGGCAGTGAAGCTCTTCCTCACCGGCGACGATGAAGTAGCGGCGGCGCTAGGGTTTGAGAAGCTCGAGCTGGAGAGAGGTCGAGCGGAGTAAAGGAAGTGAGGAAGGGGAGGGGTATTTATAGCCACGGTGAAAAACTGTTCGCCCGAAGAAATTGGACGAACGTGCCTCTGACCCTTCTCATTCACTTGACATGTGTCACCCACGTACTGAGAAGTGGAGATCATGTGAGATCATGGGTGAATAGATAAGTATTTCGTGGAATGCCGAACAGTTTGAGCGGCAAAACCGAAAATTTGGATAAGATAAGTTTTAACGTTCCGTTCGCAAATTCTTCAGCTGACAAGGACACAGTGAAGATTTTGAACGAGTTTCAAATAGAACGCACATGAAGAATTTGTGAATAGACTGGGTTGAGTTTAGCATAGAGGGGGAAGGGTCCGATCACATTCACTTAGCAGAAAAAGCAACTTGAAGAATTAGCCATAAGTGAATGTTGTAGAGGACATAAACTCATATATATATATATATATATATATATATATATATATATATATATAGCCAATGAAGAAAAACAACGGGAATAGTGAAGACAATGCAAAGTTGAAGAATATGAACAACTGAGCAATTTCAACACTGAGGAAAAACTCAAATTGAAGATTTTCAACTTTTGGTGGTGGCGTGACCCACCGTATAAGAATGATGATTTCAGACACCGCGTACAATTGTCGTAGGGTTCTGAGAATCAAATTCTTCGTTAATTTCTTCACACTTAGAGTGTTATTCTTCATTGATTGAAGAAAAACGTTTCTTCATGTGTTGCACATCTAAGTCATCAATTTTGCATAAGTGTTAGGATGAGTGTCCTTTTTAAAGAACATTCGAAGATTCTAAGATATTTAGCTCACACCGCAACTTGCTAAATCTCTTCTCATCTAAGGGCTTTGTGAAGATATCGGCTAGCTGTTCTTCAGTCTTCACATGCTCAATAGAAATGTCGCCCTTCAACACATGATCACGAAGAAAATGATGACGGATCTGAATGTGCTTTGTCTTCGAGTGCTGAACTGGGTTGTGAGCAATCTTGATGGCACTCCCATTGTCACAGAAGAGAGGCATATTCTTCACGTTGACACCGTAGTCCTTGAGAGTTTGCTTCATCCACAGCAATTGAGCACAGCAAGAACCAGCAGCAATGTACTCAGCTTCAGCAGTAGACAGTGATACGCAGTTCTGTTTCTTCGAGGACCAACAGACCAAAGATCGTCTGAGGAAATGACATGTACCAGATGTTGACTTGCAGTCCACACGATCACCAGCATAGTCAGAGTCAGAATATCCAATGAGATCAAAAGCCGAGCCCTTGGGGTACCATAATCCAAGTGTTGGTGTGTGAGCTAGATATCGAAGAATATGCTTCACAGCCTTATGGTGTGATTCCTTTGGTGTAGCTTGAAATCGGGCACGCATGCAAACACTAAGCATAATATCTGGCCTAGATGCACATAAATACAATAAAGAACCAATCATGGAGCGGTATACCTTATGATCGAAGTCAATACCATTTTCATCAGTGCACAGATTGCCATTTGTGGGCATAGGAATTTTGACGCCTTTGCAATCTTGCATGCCGAATTTCCTCAGTACATCCTTGAGGTATTTCTCCTGAGATATGAATATGCCATTGCGTTGTTGACGAATTTGAAGACCTAAGAAGAATTTCAATTCTCCCATCATAGACATTTGATATTCTTCACTCATCATATAGGCAAATTCATCACTATAACGTTGGTCAGTACAGCCAAAGATAATATCATCAACATATATTTGGCACACAAACAATTCACCATCATAAGATTTAGTGAAAAGAGTAGGATCGAGTGAATCGGGTTTGAAGCCTTTCTTCATGAGGAATTCCTTCAAAGTATCATACCACGCCCGAGGGGCCTACTTGAGGCCATAGAGGGCCTTATTGAGTCTGAAGACTTTGTCAGGATTCTTTGGATCTTCAAAACCTGGGGGTTGAGCAACATATACTTCTTCCTAAAGCTTACCATTGAGGAATGCACTTTTCACATCCATTTGATATAGAGTGATATCATGATGGTTAGCATAAGCAAGTAATATGCGAATAGCCTCAAGTCTAGCAACAGGTGCAAAAGTTTCATCGAAGTCAATTCCTTCAACCTGTGTGTAGCCTTGAGCTACAAGTCGTGCCTTATTTCTCACCACAAGGCCATTTTCATCTTGCTTATTGCGGTAGATCCACTTTGTGCCAATGATATTGTGCTTGCGAGGATCTGGACGTTTGACCAGTTCCGAGACGTTGTTGAGCTCGAACTGATGTAATTCTTCTTGCATGGCCTGAATCCACTCGGGCTCCAGAAATGCTTCATCTACCTTAGTGGGCTCTGTGATAGAGACAAAAGCATAGTGCCCACAAAATTTAGATAAATGTGAAGCTTTTGAGCGTGTGAGAGGACCTGGTGCTTCAATGTCATCGATGATCTTTTCAACTTGCACTTCTTTTGCAACGCGAGGATGAGCTGGTTGTCGTCGAGGAATTTGATCAGCATTTTCTTCAGCACCATTTTCTTCAGCATTTTCTTCAGGTGCATTAGCTCGACGTTCTTCATGTTCTGGAATGAATTCTTCAGTAGATTCCTCGGTCGGAATGACATCCTCTGTAGCCTTGAACTTGATAGTTTCCTCAGGTGCTGGTTCATCTATCACAGAAGGTAGGTGCTCTCTTTGCGAGCCATTAGTTTCATCGAACTGCACATCTACAGTTTCAACAACCTTGTGAAGAACGTTGTTGAAGACTCTGTAGGTGTGCGAGTCCTTTCCGTAACCAAGCATAAAACCTTCATGTTCTTTCGGTGCAAATTTAGAGTTGTGATGAGGATCTCTAATCCAGCATTTAGCACCGAAGACTTTGAAATAACTCACATTGGGTTTCTTGTCAGTGAGGAGTTCATAGGCAGTCTTCTTGAAGAATTTGTGAAGATATACTTTGTTGATGATGTGGCACGCAGTATCAATTGCATCAATCCAGAAACGACGAGGTGTTTTGTATTCATCAAGCATAGTGCGAGCCATCTCAGCAAGAGTCCTGTTCTTGCGCTCCATGACGCCATTCTGTTGAGGAGTATAAGGAGCAGATAACTCATGAGTAATACCAAGTTCATCAAGATGTCATCAAGACCAGAATTCTTGAACTCAGTTCCATTGTCACTTTTGATGTGCTTGATCTTCACACCAAAGTTGGTTGAAGCCCTCGAGGAAAATCGTTTGAAGACTTCCTGCACTTCATGTTTGTAAGTAACAATGTGTACCCATGTGTATCGAGAGTAATCATCAACAATAACAAAGCCATATTGAGATGCATCATTTGAAACTGCAGAATAATGGTTAGGACCGAAGGGATCCATGTGAAGCAATTCAAACGGTCGAGTGGTGGTCATGATAGTCTTTGCTGGATGCTTAGCCTTTGTCATCTTCCCTGCTTCACAGGCTCCGCATAAGTGATCCTTGAGGAATTTGACATTCTCAATGCCAATAACATGCTTCTTCTTCGCAAGCGTGTGCAAATTCCTCATGCCTGCATGACCAAGTCGTCGATGCCAGAGCCAGCCTTCTGAAGCTTTTGCAAGTAGACACACGGCTGGTTGCGGTCCTGTAGAGAAATCAACAATATACAAGTCTCCTCTCCTAAAGCCTTCGAAGACTTTGGAATTGTCAGCTTCCATAACCACAAAACAACGATACTTGCCAAAGACAACAACCATATCAAGATCACAAAGCATTGAGACAGACATGAGGTTGTATCCTAAGGACTCGACAAGCATGACTTTGTCCATGTGTCGATCCTTTGTGATCGCAACCTTACCTAGACCCAATACCTGACTTTTGCCTTTGTCAGCGAAGATGATATGCTTCAGATGAGATGGTGATAAGGGAGCATCCATCAATAGATTCTTGTCACCAGTCATGTGATTTGTACATCCACTATCGAGGACCCACTCAGTGGCTTTGGGTTGATCATCCTGCAGATGAATTAGTGCAGCTTACGAACTCATATACTTCATCAGTGAAGAATATGACATCAATTCATCAGATCAATTTCATCAAGTAATAGAACAGATAAAGCAGTATGAGGACGTGAGAAATGAAAGTTCATTTCTTCATGATTAGCCTGCGTCCTTTCAGGCACTTTTCAGGTCTCCAGCAAATTCTTCAGACGTTTGAGCACGTCTGGAGACCTGACCCTGCAGAAGAGATTAGTTCTTTTTCTTCACCACCCACATCTGAAGGGGTGGCAAAGAGTTCATCACTCTGCGAGCTCCATATGAGAAAGGTGGCATAGAAGCCAGCCCATTTCGTTTCACATAAGAGGAGCTAGGATAAGCATATGAATAAGCAGAGAAATTCTTCGCAGACTTATGAACATAATGGTTAGAAGAATAATGCTCATATTCATAGCCCTTAGCTCTTCCCTGCGAGACAAAGTTGTTAGCACGATGATAATCATATGAGGACTTTGATCCTTTTGAGGAATATGATCCATGTGAGGACTTGGATCCATATGAATAATTTGGTCCATATGAAGAATTTGATCTGGGGTTCCTATTCTTCACAGGTGGTGTCATGAGGACATTCACCTGAAGACTTTCAAGGCACCTTTTGGGAACCCAGATTTTCTTCATAGGGGAACCGTTCCTGCAGTTAGTGCCAACATATCTAGCAAATACTTCACCGTTCTGATTTTTGAACAGTTTATAGTTGTAGTCAAATGACTCATCAGAAGAATGAGAAGATTGACATGTAAAGCCAGATAAATTAGATGGATCAACTGGAGGTCCCTTTGCAGCAACCCATGAGGTTTTGGGGTACTGCTCAGGCTTCCAATATGTACCATCAGCATTGAGTTTCCTCTCAAAGGCAATACCCTCTTTCCTAGGGTTCCTGTTGAGGATCTGCTTCTTAAGCACATCACAAAGAGTCTGATGCCCCTTGAGGCTTTTGTACATGCCTGTCATGTACAATTCCTTCAGCCCTGCATCGTTAGTGATACTAGAAATATCCTCAGATGAGGAATTAGTGATAGCAGAGGCAGTTGAAGAATTTGTAGCATTAGAAGCATTTGAACATTCAGGTGAAGAATTAGCAGATTCACGTTCAATGCATTTCAAACATGGAGGAACAAATTCTTCCTGAGCAGCGCTGATTTGTTGAGCAAGTAATGAATCGCGCTCCTTCTTAAGATCTTCATAACTCACTCTTAGCTTCTTAAGATCTTTCTTTCTTTGAACAAATTCATAAGAAAGCTTCTCATGATCAGATAAGAGAGTGTTATGTTGATCTTGAAGGGTGTCATACTTAGTATGAAGTCTCTGAAGACTTTCAGCCAAAGCTTTTGACTGATCCATTTCTTCACCCAACATATCATCGCTCCTATTTAGCATGTATTGAACTTTTTCCAAAGCTCTTTGTTGTTTAGTGGCAAGGGAAGCAAGTTTGACATAGTTGGGTCCAAATTCATCACCAGATTCATCATCACTACACTCGGATAGGTAGCATTCAGTTACCTCAGCACTTTTTGCCATAAGGCATGATGAAGAGGATGATGATTCTGGTTCGAATGTCATCGCTTTGAGAGATTCCCTGAAGTCCTCAAACCAAGGATCATGACGGGTTCGATGACCTTCATAGACCTCAGAGAGACGGTCCCAGATAAGCTTCGCATGATCGAGATGCATGATGTTCCTGAACTGATTTTGAGACAGACAGGAGCAGATGACGTCCTTCGCCGTGAGATTGAGAAGAGTGTACTTGCGAATGTCATCAGCTTCCGCCATCTTGCATAGATCGGTCAGACCAATCTCAGTGACGGTTCACAGCTCGCTGTTCATCGCCATGAGGTGCTTCTTCATCATGGCCTTCCACTTGGGATACTCGTGACCATCAAAGATGGGGCATGACACAGTCTTCATTCATGTGGTCGACATAACTAAAACTCCAGGCGGTTAAACCAAAATCACACAGAACAAGGGAGTATCTTGCTCTGATACCAATTGAAAGTGCGTTATATCGACTAGAGGGGGGTGAATAGGTGATTTTTATGAATTCTTCACTGAGGAATTTGCGAGTGAGGAAATTCCTTAGTGAAGAACTACTTGCAGCAGAATAAGTACTCAAAAGTAAACATAACATAATGCAAGCATGGTCATCATGATGAAATGAAGACGAGCACAGAGTACAGAAAGCGTAAACACAGGATAACACAGGATGAAGACAAACAGACTGAAGAAATTGAACTCAGGAAATTGAGAAAGTCTTCAGTCAAAGTCTTCAAACACATATATGACAAGCACACAACACAGTTATGAGGAAATGAAAGAGTTGAGGAAATAGAACCAGTAGGCTTGGTGAAGACAATGATTTGGTAGACCAGTTCCAACTGCTGTCTCAGTTGTACATCTGGTTGGAGCGGCTAGGTATTTAAACCTGAGGACACACAGTCCCGGACACACAGCCCTCACTGTATTCTCCTTGAACTAAGGTCACACAGACCTCATCCAATCACTCGTGGTAAGTCTTCAGGTGACTTCCGAACCTTCACAAACTCGGTCACTCGGCGATCCACAATTCCTCTTGGATGCTCTAGACCATGACGCCTAACCGTCTAGAAGAAGCACAGTCTTCAAAGGTAACAAGCGTCGAATCCACGCATGATCAATCTCTTCAATGATGCTCAATCACTTTGGGTTTGTAGGTGTTTGGGTTTGGGTTTTCCTCACTTGATGATTTTCGCTCAAAGTCCTCGGAGGATGGGATGCTCTCAAATGACAAGAGAAAATGAAACTACGAAAACAAAAGTCTTCACGCTCCATGTTTCTCAAATGAGTACCAAGTCTTCAAGGCTACACCAATTTCTTCACTTTCAAAGTCTTCAGAAAGTCTTCAGAAATCCAAAGTCTTCAGTCGAAGAACTTCATTTTTAGGGGTCGACTTTCTCTGTAAATATCAAACTCCTCATAGACTTATAGACCTGTGTACACTCATAAACACATTAGTCCCTTAACCTATAAGTCTTCAATACACCAAAATCACTAAGGGGCACTAGATGCACTTACAGAGTTCAATCCAGAAGGACCACGAACCCTCCAACACTTCTTCGGCACTACGCACAAAGGGATGTGGAAGTTGTTTTTCGGGAAACGAAAACAGTGGCCGGACACCACCGAGGACATCGGCCTCGACTGCAATCATCCGGATACCTCGGTAAGCGCTCAACTCCCAGACACTTTGTAGTTAAGCATGCCGAAATATGTTACTGAGCAAACTACCATTTTTCAGGGCTGGGTAAAGAAAGCGGAGCGAATCCGGTGTTCGGCACCCCCCCGAAGACCCAGCGGATCCCGTACTAACAAGGATGCTGGCCCCGGCACCATACCAGATACCTATGGAGGAGGACAAGGCGGAAAGCGGGAAGGCCAAGGGCGGGCCCCATCCCGGAGGTATATCGAACATTGTGTCCGGGGGAATCAGAATTCCATCATCCGAGGACAAAAGAGAAGGAGGAATCGACGTCTCTCCGTCCCATGGCAAGAAAAGGGCCGCTTCCAAAGACTGGGAGGGAAAGGCTCCTAAGCGAGGCAAAGTGCCCCAGTCGGGCGGCTCGGGCTTGAAGGATGACGACTTCGCACAGTCCCATGATGAGGATAAGCCTCTAGCCAAATCGTAAGTGAACCAAGGGTGCTTTTTAAACATACCCCATTCCTTTCTTGTTACCAGGGTAACATCTAGAATATATGTTTTTGCAGCTCGGCAGACAGTCTTCTTCACCAATCCTCTTCCTCGGGGGATCTTCTTCGGGAGATGATGGAAAGCGAGACACCTCCTCCGGTCTCCTCGCCCAATAAGGCGGACGACTTTGAGGTGTCGTCCCGGAGGGTCTCCCCTAATCAACAAGTGGTGCGAGGGGTGATGAAGATACTGCCCGAAGGTGATACTTTGGTAGCCCAGGATCCAAGGGCCAACAATAAAGGCCCTAGACTGTCCAGTTTACAGCCAGAGATGACTCTGGGGACAGATGAGCGGAACCCTTCGAAGGGAGGCCGTACTCCCACAGCAGCTTCCGGAGGCCCAGAAGCGCCGGATATATTGACGAACATGCTGCGACAGGCATCCGTCTCGGAGGAACATCGTGCCTTGATGGGTATGGTGGTTGAAAAGGTTCTGTCCGCGAAAAGTGGATTGAACGAAGCCTGCGCGAGCCTGTTAAGAGGCCTAGAGGTTTGTACTGAAAAAATCATTGAGTGTGTTTTAGAACTACACCTGTGTGTAGGTAGTAGCCCCTGAGATTCTGATTGGCCTCCCAAGGGGGGCGGTCAGAGGATCAAAAAGGTATCCCCAAGAAATAATCTGATGAATTGGAACATAGGCTGTTACCCCCCGGAGACTGCCCGGACTACGGAGGTTGTAGAGCTGCAGTGGAATCTTGATGTAGCGGATGATGATATTACGCTTATCAACAGGCGGCTCGACGAGGTGCAAGGTATGTCTCAGGGGCCGTCATTACATGCACGTGCCTGTTATTTGATCATGGCGCTAAGAATTGTATACTGAAATATGCATGACTGCAGATGGTGCTGCCGCGGTGGAGGTCCTCCGGGCTGAGCTGGCCCGGGCCAAGGAGCAGGCCCGGATTAATAATGCGGCTGTCGAGAAGGCATCTGCCGAGCTAAAGGCCGAACAAGCTGCTCGGCGCCAATGCGAGGAGAGAATATCCACTATGGCGCGTGAGCTAAAGGATGCCGCTAGCCGCTGTAAAATCCTCGAGAAGGATAATAAAGAAAAAACGGTTGATCTTGACAAGGCCTTGCGAGAGGCGAAAGAAGCGCGGTCCGAATCTAGAGCGGCCCGGGAGGAGATCCGACAAGCTGGGGAGATCGCGGCTGGTAAGCCCTTTTTATTGCAAACTAAGTTCGGCGATCCGAATTATGCTCCACTTAATAAAGTGTGGAGTTCTCCAGACGCGTTGTTGGACTTGCCGAAGAGTGCTTTCGATGCGGCGCAGTTTTACCAAGCGCAAGAAGGGTATGCAACAGAGAAGCTTTTCTGGTCGCAGTTCGGTACGTCAAAACGCCCACTGTTGCTGAATGAACAGATGACCCAATGGGCCGAGCTCCATAGACTATCCGGTTCTGCATGAAGGACGTCGTGATCGGGCTGTGGCCGAACGAGCCAATAACGGATAGTTATTTTGGTTTGGTGCAGCGACTTGCTGACGCGGTGCCGCGTATTGACGTCGTTAAGCGGTCAGCGCGCATTGAAGGTGCACGGATGGCTTTTGCCCGTGTCAAGGCATACTGGGCGAAGATGAAGGCCACTGATGTTGCAGCGAAGGGTCCACCCAAGTGCAAGGACCATCACGCACCAGAGCATTATTTCGAAGACGTCCTGGAGGGTGCCCGCTTGATAGAGGGTCAATGCTCAAAAAACATGATATTCGAGTGAAATGTATGGGGATTTGTAAAAGACAATATTATGATAAGCTATATATTTTAGTTTTGCCTAAAACTTTTGTTCCTCCTGTGTAGCCGTTTTTGTATTAATCTGAAAGTTTTCCAGTCGTCGGCTTCAGCCCCCTCGTATAAAGTACGGAGGTGTTCGGAAAAGCATTTGATCACTCTTAACCCAACGTCTTGGTCCATTAAGGAGGTGTCAATGTAGTGAACTAGGCAATCGGACTATAGGGCGTTAACACTTTCACTTAGCCATAGGAGTTTTATAGGGGGGACTACGATATAGCCCCTGGTATGTGTACGGCTTATTCCAATATGGTGCGTTACATATATGACCTGAAGAAAAAGGTCCTTCGTATAATACGGAAGGAATCACGAAAGATTCCAATAAGTCATTGAGTGGTTGACCAGCTCTCGTCGCATCATGAAAGTCAGTTTTCGGCTTTCTCTACTGAGGTGCTTGACCAGATGAACCGGAAGCACAATCACAGTAGTTCTCCCTTTACTACCCTAGCCGATAGAGCGGAACGTAAGGTAGCAAGCACAGGAGCCGGGAAACCCAACTATTGACCCAAGACATGATTCGGAGCTGATGCATATAAGGCCAAACTCGCGACGCCGAAGTACGCTATAAAGCTGTTCGGACTTGTTGGCAACTCATTTGTTCCCATACCGAGCCCCTAGCAAGTTATGCCGAGGTATGTATGTGAAACAACCACAGGAGCCAAATTCGGGGTTTTTTTTTTGAAAAAAGTGAATGCTGAACACGGATTATGTTTACTGGGACCTGAGTGATATGCCAATATTTATTTTATAGATAACAAAGCCGCAACCCCATCTATTTGACATGCCCGGGGTCGAAGGCGGAGGAAAAAGGCACATTACAGGCTCGAAATAAAGAGTGCGGTCTACAAAAAGTTGTTTTGGACCTCCTGTCGCACGTCTGCGCCGCCTATCCTCGGTGAGGGGACTCCTTGACGGAAATAGCCCCTAGGTGAGTGTACGGATCCGAACTCCGCTAGAGTCCATTAGATGTTTAGCCTTTGCGTGACATGTAGTAAAGGATAATGAAAGGGAAAGAGTAATTAGAAAAGAAACAAAGGTTATGGGAGTGTTTGTAGGCTCGTCCGTGTTGTGCTTCCACCGATGCCCAGGGTATCTTAAGTGCATAGTTATGTATGCGCGGTACAGATTTCGCAGGTATATGAGGTGGGCGGCAGAAGCCAAACTGCTAGTTCCGCTCCGGAATTGGTCGATCCTGTTGAATGGAGACCGGTGGCTTAAGGGCCGACAAGGTATGCAGTTTAATAAGACCGCTTTGTGCTTCGGCTGAGGTCGCCGTAGTATGATCTTCAGTCCAGAGGGAGTGCTTCTCCTGCTCCCTTGTAGCGTTGTGTGTCACGTATACCATGTTCACTATTTTTACTTCGGGGGGAAATTGCTTCTGACCCCCGGTATTTGGTTGGTGAGTCCCTTCGTCGTTGCTATCACCGGGCGACCTCCTCCCTTTGTATTCGGCGTTGAGCTTGCCGGCCTGCTTGAAGACCCAATAGCTTCTGTTGGTATGGTTAGCTGGCTTATCGGGGTGGCCATGAATCTGGCAGGGCCGGTCCAATATCTTGTCTAAATTGGATGGTCCGTCTCTATTTTCCTTGAAGGGCTTTTTCCTTTGATCGGGTTTGGGACCGCTGAATCCGGCGTTGACCGCAGTGTTGCACGTTCTTTCGTTATCATTGCGACATTTGTGCTTGCTGCGCTGTGGCTTGCCGTCGCCGTCTCGGACTTCGGAAGTGCCAGGATTGCTGGCGTTGTTGCTTCTACGAGCGAGCCAGCTGTCTTCTCCCGCGCAAAAGCGGGGCATTAGAGCGGTAAGGGCTGACATGGATTTTGGTTTTTCTTGACCGAGGTGGCGGGCAACCACTCGTCCTGAACGCTGTGTTTGAAGGCCGCTAGGGCTTCCGCGTCCGTACAGTCGACGATTTGGTTCTTTTTGACTAAGAACCTAGTCCGGAGCTTCCTGGCTGACTCTCTGGGCTGCTGGACAATGTGACTTAAGTCATCGGCGTCTGGTGGCCGAACATATGTACCTTGGAAGTTGTCGCGGAAGGCGTCTTCCAAGTCCTCCCAGCTGCCAATAGAAATTTCCGGCAGACTGTTTAACCAGTACCGAGCTGGTCTTTGAGTTTTAACGGCAGGTATTTGATGGCATGAAGGTCGTCTCCACGGTCCATGTGGATATGGAGGAGGAAATCCTCGATCCATACCGCGGGATCAGTTGTTCCGTCGTATGATTCGATATTCATGGGTTTAAACCCATCTGGGAATTCATGCTCCATTACTTCGTCTATGAAGCAAAGAGGATGCGCGGCGCCTCTGTATTGGGCCACACTGTGGCGTAGCTCCGATGGAGTCCGTCTGCGGTTTTCGGCCCGGGCGTGATTAGGCTTGTCGCGTCCGAGTAGATAGTCGTCGCTGCGCGTCGGGGCATGTCCTCGTGATCCGTAGATCGATCTAGTATGTCTTGCTCTGCTGTCCAGGCCCTGCCAGAGGTCATGTGTATGATCCTGAGCTGTTTTATCTCTGCATGTACGGTGAAGTAGGGCGGGCTGGTGTTCGGCTTGAGTTGCCGCTCTGTCATGACCGCGTTGTGGTCGATTAGCCATATTGTGCTATGATGGTATGGGCTCCAGTGCCTCATCACCGTACTGAGGTAGCAATTTGCGCTTCGGGTAATTTTTGCTTGGGCCACTAAGGCCGTGTTCCTCGGCGGCTAGGACTTCGGTCCATCTATCATTTAGCAGATCTTGGTCAGCTTGAAGCTGTTGCTGCTTCTTTTTCAGGCTCTTTGCAGTGGCTATTAGCTGGCGCTTAAAGCGCTCCTGCTCCAGAGGCTCCTCAGGCATGATGAAATCCTCGTTGCCGAGGCTCTCTTCGTCTTCGGAGAGTGGAAGATAATTACAGTCCTCCGAGTCTTCGTTTATGGCCTGTTCCTCAGGGCTAACGTGCCCGTCTTCCCATTCATCCTGTTCGGAGGTTGTCCCAACAGGGTCTTCGTTGTCTTCGGCCTCGTACAGAGTATTGTTTTCTCCGGTGCCGGTGTTGCTGTCTTTTGCACGACGTGACTTAGAGCGGCGCCGCTGGTGCCGGCGTCTGGGTTGTGTCTCAAGAGGTTTATCCTCAACTGGATCCTCTTTGTCGTTGTTAGTTTCTTTAGGTGTATCCACCATGTATACGTCATACGAAGAAGTGGCCGTCCAGCTTCGGGTAAACGGCGGATTTTGGCCCTACTCCTCATTGGCATCGTCGTCCATGCCGTCGATGTCTTCGGAGGCGTAATCGAGCATGTCGGTTAAGTCCTCAACAGTGGCTATGTAGTGGGTGGCGGGTGGGAAGCGAAATTCCCCGCCATCAGCCTCCAGTTCGAACCGGATACAGTTCGGCTGTGAGTCCCCTGCTAGGGACAGATTTTTTAATAAGTTTAACACATCGCCTAAAGGCGAGTGCCGGAAGATGTCCGCGGCACTGAATTCGGCAATCGATGACTGATCCAGCTCGACGTGCGCGGTCACACATGGTTCGGAACTTAAGGCCGGAAACAAGTCCGAGGCTCCGGAGACACAGATATCACCCGGGGTTAGGTCTGTGTGCGGCTCCAACGCCTCGGAGTCTACGGCTTCCGTGGTGGGGTTGAGCTTCCTGTCCTCGGATGTCGCGATCTGCTCCGGATCTAAGGCCGGAGTAATTACAGGTGCAATTTCCTGAGTATGGACCAGTGATAGATTTAAGTCATGTTCACCGTAGGGACAGGGAGCGGCTGCCGTGGTCTCAAAGCCGTCGAAGATCAAGTCTTCACGGATACCCGCGACGTAGTTCAAGCTCCCAAATCTGACCTGATGGCCAGGGGCGTAGCTATCGATCTGCTCCAGATGGCCAAGCGAGTTGGCCCGCAGTGCGAAGCCGCCGAACACGAAGATCTGTCCGGGGAGGAAGGTTTCCCCTTGGACAGCATCGTTGTTAACGATTGAAGGAGCCATCGAACCTTTTGGGGACGGCACAGTGGAACTCTCAATGAAAGCACCAATGTCGGTATCAAAACCAGCGGATCTCGGGTAGGGGGTCCCGAACTGTGCGTCTAAGGTCGATGGTAACAGGAGAAGGGGGACAAATGTTTGCCTAGGTTCGGGCCCTCTCTATGGAGGTAATACCCTACTTCCTTCTTGATTGATCTTGATGAATATGAGTATTACAAGAGTTGATCTACCACGAGATCGTAATGGCTAAAACCCTAGAAGTCTAGCCTGTATGACTATTGGTGGTTTCCGGACTAAGCCCTCCAGTTTATATAGACACCGGAGGGGACTAGGGTTGTACAAAGTTGGTTACAGAGAAAGGAATCTTCATATGCGGTCGCCAAGCTTGCCTTCCACGCTAAGGAGAGTCCTATCCGGACACGGGAGAGAGTCTTCGGTCTTGTATCTTCGCAGCCCATTAGTCCGGCCCATGTCCAACAGGTCGGACGCCCGAGGACCCCTTAGTCCAGGACTCCCTTAGGAGGCATGATGTCATCATAATAATTTTTCTCATCAAAAGTAGGGGGACTAATAAGATCATCTTCATCAAATATAGCATCCCCAAACTTATGGCTTTGCATATCATTGGCATCATGGATATTCAGAGAATTCATACTAATATCAATGCAATCATGCTTATCATTCAAAGATTTTATGCCATACATTTTATTGAATTCTTCTTCTGTCACTTTGCACAATTTTCCGATCCGACATTTTCAAGAAAGACTTTATAAAGATAAGCAATCTAGCACAACTTCACTTCCATTTTTCTTTTATTTTTTAAACCAAAATAGTGAAAAACAAGAAACTAAAATATTCAATTGCAAGACCTAAAGATATACCTTCAAGCACTCACCTCCCCGGCAACGGCACCAAAAATAGCTTGATTTCTGCTGCGCAACTTTTATTCATGTAGACTCTGTTGGGCCTCCAAGCGCAGAGTTCTATAGAACAGTAACAAATTTCCCTCAAGTGGATGACCTAAGGTTTATCAATCCGTAGGAGGTGTAGGATGAAGATGGTCTCTCTCAAACAACCCTGCAATCAAATACAAGAAATCTCTTGCGTCCCAAACACACCCAACACAGTTGTCAATTGTATAGGTGCACTAGTTCGGCGAATAGATGGTGATACAAGTGCAATACGGATGGTAGAAATAGATTTTTGTAATCTGAAGTAATAAAAATAGGAAGGTAGCAAGTACTAAAAGTGAGCACAAATGGTATTGCAATGCTTGGAAACAAGGCCTAGGGTTCATACTTTCACTAGTGCAATCTCTCAATAGTGCTAACATAATTGAATCATATAACAATCCCTCAACGTGTGACAAAGAATCACTCCAAAGTTCTTATCAATAGCGGAGAACATAAGATGAAATTGTAGTAGGTAGTAAGCCACCTCAAAGTTATCATTTCCGATCAATCTATTGAGCCATCCCTATAAGTGTCACAAATAGCCCTAGAGTTCGTACTAAAATAACACCATATGATACGCATCAATCAAATCTAATGTCACCTAGATACTCCAATGTCACCACAAGTATCCCTGACATGCATGAAACAATTTCAGATTCATAATATTCAATCCAATACAAATAATTTCAAAGAGTACCCAAAAGTTTCCAACACAAAGAACTATGTGCCTAGATTACCCTATTGTCACCTCCGGAATCCACAAGTTGATTACCAAAACATATATCAAGTGACTCAATAGAATACCCCATTGTCACCGCGGGTATGCACATGCAAGACATACATCAAGTGTTCTCAAATCCAAAGTATTCAATCCAACATAACGAAACCTCAAAGGGAAAGACTCAATTTATCACAACAGGACAGAGAGGGAAGAACACCATGTGATCCAACTATATTAACAAAGCTCGTGGTACATCAAGATCGGGCCAGATCAAGAACACAAGAGAGAGAGAGAAAGAGAGAGAGAGAAAGAGAGAGAGAGCAAACACATAGCTACTGGTAGATACCCTCAGCCCCAAGGGTGAACTACTCCCTCCTCATCATGGAGACCCTCGGGATGATGAAGATGGCCTCCGATGATGATTTTCCCCTCCGTAGGGTCCGAAAAAGGCCTCCAGATGCGACCGCTTTGGTACATAGGCTTGCGGCGGCGGCGTGGAAGTTCTAGGTTTCTTTCTGGGGGGGTTCCCCTATTTATAAGAATTTTTTGTGTCGGTCTCACGTCGGGGGGAGTCCCGAGGGACCCACAAGCTCAGCTCACGTGCCCTAGGGGGGCGCCCCCTGAGCTCGTGCCTCCCCTGAACTTCGTCTCGTCCTCCTCCAATACTTCGGGGTTCTCTTTTTGTCCAAAAAATTTACCATAAAGTTTCATGGCATTTGGACTTCGTTTGGTATGGATTTTCTCGAAAACCAAAAACATGCAGAAAACAACAACTGGCATTAGGCACTAGGTTAATAGGTTAGTTCCATAAAAATCATATAAAAGTGCACCCAAACCATGTAGAACTTAGGTAAATATGTCATGAATACTTCATAATTATAGATATGTTGGAGACGTATCAAGGAGGCACTCCCCTAGATTGGATATCTCTATTGTCTTCTGTTGTTCGCTACTGTTTTCGGAGCCCTTCAATATTTCTTATATTCTTGGAGATCCATAACTCTGATTGGGCTGAAATTTTGAGGGTATTTTTATCTGGAAATTATCTTTCTTGTGGCGAAAGAAGGGCTCAAAGTGACCTACGAGGTGCCCACAAGGCAAGAGGGTGCCGCCCAGGGGTAGGGCACGCCGTGTTGCCTTGTGGAGTCCTTGGGCACCGTCTTGCATTGATTCTTTGTCCCCAAAATCACATATATTCCAGAAAAAATCTCTATAAAATTTTATCGCATTCGGACTTCGTTTGGTATGGTTTTCTACGAAACAAAGAACATGCAAAAACAAGAACTGGCACTGGGCACTGGGCACTAGATTAATAAGTTGGTCCATAATAATAATATGAAAGTGCACCAAAACCATATAAAACTATTGTAAACATGCATGAATACTTCATAAATTATAGATATGTTGGAGATGTATCAGATGATTGCTGCTAGACTGAAAGTTTTGCCCCCAGATATTATTAGTCCCACTCAAAGTGCCTTTGTCATAGGGAGGCTAATCACTGATACTGTTCTAATAGCGTATGAAGGTATACTAAAACAGAGAAAAGCAGGTAAGGAGAGCCGGTGTGCGGTAAAACTGGACATGCACAAAGCCTATGAGCGGATTGAGTGGGTTTTCTTGGAAGCAATCTTGCCAAAGTTGGGATTCAGGCCTGAATGGGTTAAGATGATAATGCTATGTGTGTCTTATGTGGAATACATAGTAAGATATAATTTAGTTGAAACTGATATGATCAAACCATCTCGAGGACTTTGACAGGGTGACCTTTATCACCAATTTATTCCTACTTTGCAAAGAGGGTCTTACAACTTTATTAGACCATGCAGAGCAATCAGGAGATCTAGTGGGAGTCAAGGTTTGTCGGGATGAACCCTCAGTCACAAATGTTTTGTTTGCTGATGACTCTTTAATTCCGCTGAAAGCTAATGTGTAAAATGCCAATTGCCTGAAATCTGTTCTGGATTCCTATCGTGGGGCTTCGGGCCAGCTAGTAAGTTTGGGCAAATCAAAAATTTATTTCAGTCCTAGCACAGATGTAAATATGAAGGATTGGGTTTGTTCTACACTAAATATAATGACAGAGGCCATCAATGATAAGTATGTTGGGTTGCCCTCTACATTGGAGCTGGACAAGAGTTATAGTTTCCATTACTTGATTGATTGTTTGATCCTGAGGCTTACAAGGTGGAAGGAGAAATGCATGTCTTCTAGAGGTAAGGAAGTGTTGATAAGTCTATTGCACAAGCCATCAAACTTATGCGATGTTGGTCTTCAAAATCCCTAAGAAAATTTGCAAAGGAATCAGAGATGCGATATCACATTTTTGGTGGGGTGATGATGCGTCACACAAGAGAATGCACTGGTTTGCTTGGTCGAAATATGTATTCTGAAGAGCAAAGGAGGCATGGGATTTCGAGATATTCACTATTTTAACTTGGCACTTCTAGCAAAACAAGCTTAGCGGCTCATTGATATTCTTGAACCCCTTTGTGCAACAATTCTCAAAGGAAAATACTATCCCGATGTTGACCTCATGAATGTGGGGTTGATGAAGAAGGCATCTTATACTTGTCAAAGTATAATGGCAGGAGTGGGTACTTTGAAGCATGGCCGCATATGGAGGGTGCGGGATGGAGAAAAAAATTAAGATATGGGAGGACTGTTGGATCCCACAATCACCATCTAGAAAGGTGATCTCCCAAAAAGGTAACCATCTCCTGTCCTGTGTGTCTGAACTTATTGATCTAGTGTCTGGGGAGTGGGATATAGCTCTTCTCAAACAACTTTCAGCCATGTTGATGTTCAAATGATACTAGGAATGCCACTATCGGTACATGAAATGCTAGATTTTCTAACTTGGAGTTTTAACAAAACAGGAGGGTTCACGGTGAGATCCGCATATCACGCAGTCTGGAGGGTCAATTCGGTCACTTACAACCCAAGAGCAGCTCATCATCATCAAAACTCACTTGGGACTCCCTGTGGAGGCTGAGTTGTCCGAAAAAAGTAAAGAATTTTATTTGGAGAGCAATCCATGGTGCTATCCCTTGTCGGGCGATACTAGCGCGGATAGACACATCAAGATCAAGGCCCATTATCCAGCTTGTAATCTTAGGCCGGATAATATCCGTCATTGGTTATTCGAATGCCCAATCGCTGTAGAGGTCTGGAATCTACTTGGGCTGTATGATGAAATGGAAAAAGCTTTGTTGATGAATAGGTCCGAGGAAGTAATTCTAGAGTTTCTTCTTAGCCTACCTGACAATCATATCCATGTGCTTGGACTCCCAAAGTTTATAGAAACCATTACGATCTGCTGCTGGTTCTTGCGGTGGGAGAGAGGAAGTTAACTCATGGAAGAGAACAACAAACTACAGCTCGGATTAACATATCGGTAGGAGTATTAGCTGCAAATTTCATTACTACATGTTTTATGAAACCAAAGATACGAGTAGGTGGTTGGACCAGGCCGAGGAATGGATATGTAAAGTTGACTGTATATGCGGGATTCTATCCGGACTCACTTGAAGGATCTGTCGGAGTTGTTATCAGGGATCACAACGGTAACTTTGTTGCTGCAGCAAATGAAAAACATGACATATACTATGATGCGTTTACGACTGAAACAGTTGCAGTACGCTTTGGACTGAACCTCGCTCGCACTGCTGGATGCAACAAGATTGAAGTAAACTAGACAGTTAGGAGATCATTTCGTCGCTTCAGGAAGGGAGTTCATCCTCTATTGCGAGCGCCATTTTTTATGACTATTACTTCATGTCTTTGGACTTCACTAATATCATCTACGAGCATTGCTTTAGGGAGAATAACATAGTAGCCCACGAACTAGCTAGAGTAGTTAAATTCAATACTCGTAGTGTTTGGTTGGATGCCGGCCGGGGTCTATTATCCCTTTGATTGTTTCTGATGCTACAATTGTAGCAAATTAATAAAGGGGGTATTGAATGTCAAAAAAAGTGGATAAGAGATTTTATATTATTATTTTTGAGACAAATGAGCATTTTACATTATTAAAAATATATATAAGAAGGTAGGGGTTTCTATCTCATATTCAAAAAGTCCGCAAGGGCCGAGAGTAGGCCCAGACTGAGGGCCTGAGGAGAACTAAAAACATTGGAAGAACGATTTTTATAGGCACCTCCTATTCGGCACGTACCCCCCCCCCCCCGCCCCGCTGCGTATAAGTGGGCCTGCCCAAGTAGATCATGTTCAGTTTTGGGAAGGTTCTATAACCTTTCCAAATCGGTTTTCTTTTTTTATCCTTTTTTGATTTTGTTTTCTTTTCTTTTTGCTTTTTCAATTAATTTCTTTGTTTTAGTTTCTTTTCTTTTGTGATTTTTATTTTCCACTTCATTTCCTTTTTTGCTTCTTTGTTTATGTTTTTTCTCGTTTTCGTGAACTTTTTTTTGAAACCCTGAACTTTTTTTATGTCTGCATTAAAAAAATGTTCATGAAATTCAAATTTTGTTCATCATATTCAAAATTTGTTCACCATTATTTTTTATAAAATCATCAAATTTTAAAAATATTCATCCATTTTTCAAAAGTTTCATTCAATTTCAAAAAAGTGTTCTTGAATTGAGAATTTGTTCATCAAGTTCGAAAAATTGTTCATCTCATTCAAAAAATATTCATCGTATTCAAAAACTAACCATAATTTTTGAAAATGTTCAGCCATTTTTCTAAAAGTTCATTTGATTTTCAAAAAATATCCTTGAGTTGAGAATTTGTTCATCAAGTTCAAAAAATGTTCATCAAATTCAAAATTTGTTCATCTGATAAATAATTTTCATCAATACCAAATTCATGAACAATTTTCAAATTCATGAACACTGTTTAAATTTAGGGACATTTTTTGGCTCCACAAACTTTTCCAAAATTCGCACGTTTTCTTAATTTTGGGACGTTTTAGAGATCCCCAATTATTTCAAGAAGAGAAAAACAAAAACGGAAGAAAAAAATGAAACAAGAAAATAGGGGGCGCCCGCCACCGTTCATGGGCTGGCCCTAGTGGGCACGCGGTTATGCGCGCGCTCGGCCTCCCGGCGCATTGTGTGCAAAATAAGGAGCTCCGGTTTTCTATTTGTGGCCATTTGTGTTAAACTTGAGAGCAAACCCATACAGCGAGGCACAACGGGCTAGCCCAATAATGTTGCGTTACGGAAGGCTTATAGATTTTTTTTCCTTTTGACATGATGTGATTATTTTAAAAAAATCATATGATAACTATTAATATAAAACATTGTAATTGGCTTTTTATGCATTGGGCCTAAACTGCAATTTCTCTTCATGCCTAGACTTCCGGAGGTGCTATGCCCCCGAACTATATTCCACATGTTGCCGAAACTAGCAAGTAAACTGTATAAAACATGCACTCTAGCAAAATTTTAGGAATTTTCACCCAGTTTTGCAAAGGTTCTAGAAGGTTTCATATTTTGTCCTTTATTGTGTTCATCTTTGTTGATATTCCTATCTTTTTTTGTTTAAATTTTTTCCCCCTTCTTTTTGTCTTTCCCCCGTTTTCTTCTTTCTTTTTCTATTTTTATTCATGACCATTTTCAAAGCTTGTGAACAATTTTTTTCAATTCAATAACATTGTTGAAATGCGCAAACACTTTTGAAAATTTGTGAATATTTTATTTCATTAATAATAATTAAATGACAAATATCATGTCTTGAATATTTTTTACTTCAACAAGATTTTGAACCTCGAGAATATTTTTCAAATTACTGCACTTTTTTGTTAATAAGTTCTAAAATTCATGAATATTTTTGGAATTCACAAAATGTTATTTGAACTCTTGATTTTCTAAATTCTTAAACTTCTCTAATCTTTTTTAAATTGGGTAGGTGGATTTTGCCATCTAGACTTTAAAGTTTTTGGGAATCAGACATTTTTTCTATGCCATACATGCCAATTCATATTTGGCGCTTAAGGTGCCACAGTGCAAAATACTGTAGCAATGCCTATAGTCAACGAAGTGTCAGCTAGCCACTTGGCTTGTCTGTACATGGCGCACACCTTTCTCGGCATGTACTTAGGAAATGGGCCGGTTTGTGAAGCTTCAAGAAGCTTCCTGCCGGTTTTGTGAAACTTCTGAAAGCTGGACTGTTTTTTCCCTGCTTTTTTGTTTTAGCATGGATTTTCAAATTCATGAATTTTTTTAATTTTTTGTGAACTTTTTTCAGATCCACTAACTTTTTAAAATTGGTGAACTCTTTTAAATACGCTAACATTTTCTAGTTTTGTGGACACTTTTATAAATACGCTGACATTTTCTAGTTTTGTGAACTCTTTTTAGAGAAGTCAATGGTCACGTTAAACTGAACGAGCGCACGGGGGCGTCCCGAGCGAGCCAGAAGCTTGCGTTGGTGGGATGGCCCACAGGAGCATGGCGTCTTTTTTTTTTTAAGGGGCAAAAGGTTCTTTACTCAATCGAAACATTCAGAGGTATGTTACAGATATCTGGTAAAGAACCCAGCCAAATATAACGGCCTGCGCCTAAGGACGACGCAGCCTTTGCTAGGGCTAAATTGTTTACTCTAGTGGAGGTGGTGCATGAGTATAGGGAGTTCGTAGTAGGAGCATGGCGTCTTAATGCATGTTTTCCGGCTGACGCATAATGTAGCCTTCAGCACCAATAGGGCCACGGCAAAACAAAGTGAGTTGTTCACTCGCTCGGGTAGACAGTTGACAGTTGACCATTGACTGTTTACTTTTAAAAACATGGATTGACAAAAAGTTCATGGATTTCAAAAAAACATCAATTTGATTTTTTTTCAAATGTGAAAGAAGTCCATGGATTTGAAAATATGTTCTTGGATTTTAAAATTGTTTTGGTATTCAAAAAAAGTTCACAGGTTTATAAAAAAATTCGTGCATTTGAATTTTTGTACGCAAATTCAAAAAAACTTCAAAATTCTAGAAAAAAGTTCATGAATATGAAAAGGTTCATATTATTTTCAAATATTGAATTTGAAAACAATTTGCCAATATGTAGAAAATTTTACATGTTTGAAAAAAACAAATCATGATCTAAAAAGTAAAAGAAAAAAATGTAAAAAAGAAAATGGAAGTTTGTATACCCATGCAAAAAGGACACCAGATAGGCCTGCCCATCTAAAGACAGCGACCCCACTCCGTTCGGCGCTAAGTTATGGGCACCCTCCTATAAGGAGCCTTAAATGCCCAGTTTTTCGTTGGGCGCCCTATGTCACTCTTCTTTAAGCGAGACAGGGGGGTGTGCTAGCCCGGCCGCGCGAGAGCCACAGCCTATTTTTTGTTTTTTTACTGTTTTCCATTCTCATTTTTTCTTTATTTTTGTATTTTTTTAATACTTTAAAATATTCTACATAAATACAAAAATCACTCCTTAAAAACACATTTGATAGAAAGTAAAATAAGTATTTCTTAAAAAATATTGAAAAAGAATTTGAAAAATGTTGATCGAGTGTTTAAAAATGTTAAATAAGTATTAAAAATGTTGAGCAAGTATTTGAAAAAAGTTGAATAGGTATATAAATGTTGAAAAAGAATTTAAAAAATGTTGAAAAAGTATTTGAAAATAATGAATAAGTACGAAAAATGTTGAATAGGTACTAAAAAATGTTGAATGAGTCTATGACAAATGTTGAACAAGTATTTGAAAATGTTGAATAAGTATATAAAATGAAAAAAAAGTATTTAGAAATGTTGAATTAAAATGTTGAACAAGTATTTAAAAAATATTGAATAAGTGTTCGGACAATGTTGAACGTGTATACCAAAAATGTTGAATACTTGTTACAAAAATGTTTTTGACATTAAAATGTGGAGTGAAAACGAAAACAAACATAAGAAAAACCAAATGAAACGGAAATAAAGAAAACCAAACAAATAATGGAGGAGAAAAAAGAAAACAAAAAATGAAGAAAAAACAGAAAGAAAAAAACACTGTGAAAAACATGGGAAAGCCGGCTTTATTTGCCTCAATTACCGGACCCGCCTCATAGTTATCACGCGTGAAACTTCCATGCAGTGGATAGCAGCGCTAGCTCTCGCTGAATCCTATTCGGCGCCTTAAGCGCCGAATACAGGCCATTTTGTACAGGGCGCACACCCCGTTTACACTTGGTTTCATAGCGGGCCGGCCCATCCTGCTTTGCTGTTTGTTTCTTGAAAACCCCAAAAAAAAGTTGCGCCTGCCGCATCTCGAACCCAGCCCGTTCGTTTAGCTAGCGATCGCACCAACCAGTTGGACTAGTAGACCTCATGTTGTAGAATCGTTCTTTTTCTTTTCTTTATAAAACGCGAAAAAGGCATCTGTTTTCCCAGTTTTCTTTCTTTTTTTCTATCTTTGTTTTTCTCTTTCTTAAAATTCGTGAACTTTTTCAAAGGCGACCAAAAAACTGGTGAACTTTTTTCAAATACGATGAACTTTTTCCAAAAATCGGTGAACTTTTTTTCAATTTGATGAACTTTTTTTCAAACTCGATGAACTTTTTGTCGAACTCGATGAATTTTTTGTCAAATTCGACGAAAATTTTCAAATCCGATGAACTTTTTTTCAAATCCGATGAACTTTTTTCAAATTAGATGAACTTTTCTCAATTTTTGTGTTCAAATTTTGATTAACTTTTTTTAGAATTGATGAACCTTTTCAAATTAGTGAACTGTTTTTGAAATTCATAATTTTTTCAGATCCATGTGTTCTTGAGATTTGTGAACAAAGCAACAGAAAAAAGAAAGAAAAAACAACGAAAGAACAAAAGGTGCACGAAGGAAAAGGAGCTAGCGATCAACAGTTGACCGGTCAACCACGAGAAGTGAACCACGATGCGATCGTCCTTTTGTGTTAGAAACAGGAAGCGATGGTCGAAAGGCGCACGTTGAACGAGCTGCGCGGCTTGTTTTTGGGCCAGCCCACATAACCAGGCGCGTGGGCGCTGGGTTCGTTTGCTGGCGCATAAGGCGCCAGCGAGGAGCTCTCGTAGCTCTCTCCAAGCAGACCCAGGATCGCAATTGTTGGCGCATTTCTCGTTACCCACAAACGGGTGCACACCCCACCTGCATCCTAGGCCGGCCCGTTTAGCTTGTTCTTTTATGTTAAAATGCAAAAAACACGAGAGCGTTGAGATGATTCGAACCAGCATCCCCTTATGCTCAGTAAACTGAGGTAGCCACCTGGTAGACCACACACGCTGCGTTAACTTTCTCCCATTTTCCTCTTTTTGTTCTTTCTTTCGTTATTTTTTCTTTTGTATTTTTACAATTTTATAATTCATATTTTTTTCCAAATTGATGAAGTTCTTTCAGAATTGATTAACATTTTTTAGAAATCGATGAACTATTATAAAATTTGTGAACATTTTGCAGAATTGATGAACTTTTATCGAAATGTATGAACTTTTTTCAACTTTGTGGTTTTTTATAGAATTGTTGAAGTTTTTTCAGGATTGATGAACTTTTTTTTGAAATGGATAAACTTTTTTATATTTTTGTGGATTTTCTTTTAAAATCAATAAAAAAATCTAAATCAATGACTTTTTTCATGAACTTTTTCCCAAATTGATGATTTTTTTCAAGTTTGTGTACTTTTTCTTCAAAATCGACGAACCTTTTCAAATTCATGATTTTTTTCTTCTTTGACTAATTCAAAAATCTCTGTGGTACCGCACAATAAATAGTACAACAACTCAACGACGCGAGTTCTAGTCCTTAAAAGAGCGACTTATTGTGTTGTTTTTTCGCGCTATATGATCGCTACTCTCTCGTTCGTGGGCGGGCCCGAGCTAAGCACTGCAGCGAGCGCCAGTTGGTTCGACAGTGCAGAAGGCGTCGTATGGGAGCTCCCTTACTCGTTGCAAGCAAGATAGAGGGAAGCCTCGCGCCGGGAAAGCTCTAGATGGGCCGGTCCAGCCACGTGGGAGGCTACACCCTCCTTTTTATGTCATTTTTCTTTACGTTTTCTATTTGGGAAAAGCTTACGTTCACCCGACCGATCGCGCGCGCCGCGTCCGCCGGCTCCTCGTCCGTCAGATTGTTTGTTGATCGGATGGACGAGAGCCTCCCCGCTTCCGCGTTACGCGCGTCCGTTTTCTGAAACATACCCGTTGTTTCAGGAAAATGACCCTACAGCTGGAAGTGGTCATTCCCGCAGCAGCGTGGGCTCGCAGGGCTGGGAGGGCGATGACGACTGACCGGGGCTAAACCACCGCCGTGACGACAACGACGTCTTCGGGCGGCCGTCGACAACCCAAGCAGGTACGGATCTCCTCTGGATCCCTGTGATTTCTCCTCCTTCCTTCCCCCCATTTCTGGCCGATGTTGTTGCTCCGGTCGAGTTCAGCTCCGTGCCTTCTCGTGGCTTCGCCGGCGGCTCTGCAGCGAGCGGCTACGCGGTGGTTAGGGTTGCGGTGGCACCTATTTTTTGATTTGCGCCCCCAAATTTGGGTGGGGAATTGACTAGGAGCTTGGGGTGGGGAATGGATTTTGCGCCCTTTGTTTGTGAGCATGAGTGGCCACAGGTTTGTTGTTTCATCACCTGACCTGCGATGGAGACGGAAGGCCCTAGCCCAGGAGCACCTCAAGAGGAGCAGGCAGTTTTAGCATGAACTTTTCCGTTTTCTGTTTGTGAGCATGAATGGCCAGAAGTTTTTCCCTACCTGACTACCCCTTGGCACCTGGAGAGGACCATGAATAGTTGTAGCTGTAGGAATAGTTGTAGCATAGGCACAACAAGTTTTTCCCAGAATAGTTGTAGCTCCAGGTACTATTGGATCATAAATTTTTACACTGAATCCATTGAATTTTTTCTACTATCGAAGCTACAACTATTCTGGGAAAAACTATTGGAGCAGAAGTTTTTCCCAAAATAGTAGCATAAAAACTATTGTAGCACATTGAAATTTTTATGAATGCTATAGCTATCTTTTAGTGCATCATGATCTGGTTTTGTGAAAAAAAAGTTAATATTGCAGCTCTTCTTCACCATTGTCTAGATGGACATTGGGCAGTTGTTGTTGCGAATTTGATGCAAAAACAATTCAATGTTTTTGACTCCAGGAGCGACGACCCTGACTATGTCAGCAACCTTGAGCAGCCATGTTGCAATCTGGTATGAAAACTACACCCCTTTGTTCCATCTTTGTTTGATCATTTTCATTCTTTTTCTTGTATCAAATTGATGTTGTGGTACCAATCAAAGAAGATGTCACCGTGCCATCTTTTTGTATCTTTATTTTTTCTGATATTAAGTGTGCAGATAACAAACTTCAAAACTCTCGTCTGAGAACGAAACCCATGGAAGCTTGATCTTTACAAGTTCGATCGTTTCAACCAAAAGGGGTACCCGCAACAATCAACAACGTATTATTCTCTTTTTCGTTTTTCTTTTCTTTCATGTGCCCATCCACAACTTTCTACATTTGTTTCAGGAAGCATTTTTCGGTGTACCTTTTTTTGGCAGGTTTGATTGTGGGTTCTTTGTTATTCTATAAATGGAGAATCTAACAGCAAGCGGGATGAAGCCATTCAACACGGTATAACCATTTTTGCTATGCAACACTAGTAGCTAAATAACATTTTTCGTTTCGAAACACTACTTTTGTGAATATGACTCCTATCAACATCCCCCCCCCCTCCTATGTTTCTAATTATGTTTTTGTATTTCTGCTTTTTGTATGCTCAGGACACGAGGTCGTTGCTCAATTTCCGAACATTCGTTGCGGCGAAGCTATTCAAGCATCCTCAAAACACAGTCAACTCAACCGAAGAACACAATTTTTTGGAAAATGTTAATCATCTATTTCAAAATGTTGAATGTGTATCGAAATGCTCCTATTTGTATGAGAAATATAGAACATGTATTTAAAAAAATTCAACATCAAAACATAAATTTTAGAAAATGTTGATCGTGTATCAAAAATGTTAATCATATATTTCTAAACTATTAAACATGCATTTAAAAAGTTTCTAATACATACAAAAAAGTACAAGGTATACAAAAAAAGTAGCCATAGAACACAAATATTAGAAAAAATGTTTGTAATATATTTTAAATATGAAATTTGTATGAAAAATGTTCCTAATCTGTATGAAAAATGTAGAACCTTTATTAAAAATGACCATAAAAGCAAAAAAAAAATGTTGATTGTGTATGAAAAAGTTAATCTTATAATGCTAAACATGTATTTAAAATGTTCCTTATATATACCAAAAATGTAGAATGTATACGAAAATGTAGGCATGAAACATAAATTTTAGAAAAATATTAATCATATATTTGAAAAACTTAAACATGTATAAAAATATTTTTGATATATACAAAAATATATGTAAGAAAAATGTAGACATGTGTTGACGAAAAAACCAAAGAAACGGAAGAACATTATAAAAGAAACATCTAAATAAAGACAGATGGAGAGCACAACGAAAACCATGAAAATTGGTGAGAAAAAGAAGAAAAACAAGAAGACTAAAGTGAAACAAAGAAAACCAAAGAAAACCAAAGAATACAGACGAAGATATGAAGGAAAACAAAAAAAAATGAAAGAAAACCACAAAAATAGGATGAAGAAACAAAGGAAAAAATAGGTACAAAAGAAATAAAAACCAAAGAAAAACAAAGAAAAAGTGGATTTCTTTTGAAACATACAAAGAAACCCAGGAAATCATAGAAAAACAAAGAAAAGACAAAAATAATGAAATAAACAAAGATTACTGATGAATAGCAAAGAAAACGATAAAATGACAGAACCATGAAAGAAACAAAGAAAATTGATAGAAAAATAGATTTTTTTTTTTTGAAAAAAGACCAGAAGAAAGCCGGATAAACAGGGATCATCACAAGCCACAATCGAACTGAAACGAACACGCGAAGAAGAACTAGCAGATGAAAAAAAAAAGGAAAAAAACCCTTCATGCGAGACAAAAGCTACACGCCTACACTGCTATAAGCAAGATATAGCTCTCGGGCTCGCTAGGTGGCAAGTTTATGTCTCGCTTGCTGCGAGCCACAAGATCGTGTCCCCTACAAGCAGGCAGTGGGTGGGCCTAGTAACAATGTGTTTTGTCACACTGATCTCATGCTGGCATCATGTATGTAGTTTTTTCCTTTTTACCCTTTGTTAATATTTTGGGAGAAACTAAATACACATATTAGGAAAAATAATTTAGTTAATATGTCACATTTCAAAAATGTTCTTGAATTTTAAAAAATGTATGTGACAATTTAAAAATGCTATAGAATGTAAAAAATGTTATGTGATTTAAAACAAAAAAATTTGCACTATACTAAAAAATGTACGTTACATTTGCAACAATGGTCACGCGTTTCAAACTTATATTTGTGATATTTAAAAATAATATTTATACTCCACCCGTTTCTAAATATAAGCCCTTTTGTAGATATCAATATGGACTACATACAGATGTATATAGACATATTTTAGAGTGTAGATTCATTTATTTTGCTCTGTTTGTAGTCCATATTGGAATCCCTAAAAGTTCTTAGATTTAGGAACAGAGGGAGTATAATGCATTTTCTTTTGCGTAGTTTGAAAAAATGTTTCATATCATTCAATAAAAATATCTCAACTTGTATTTGAAAAAGTTTAACACGTATTGGAAAATTGTTCAAAAAAATATTTGAAATAATATATTAATAATGTATTTGATAATTGTTAGACGCATGTAAAAGTGTTTTAGATGTATACGAAAAATGTACAACGTGTTAGAAAAAATAGACATCAAAACATACATTTGAAAAAGGATAATCATGTATGAATAATGTTTCTGCTGTATAAAAAATATGTACAATGTGTATGAAAAAAATTAAACATGTGCTGGAAAACCGTAAAAAACCCGAAGAAGGAAACAAAGAATGCCAAAAAAATAAAAAGAAAAGAAAACCATATAAGACCCGAAGAAAATCGATACAAAAACAGTGGAAAACTGAGATAATACCAAAGTCGAAAAATACTCGCGCTCATCTATATTGTTGGGCTGGCCAAGTACTCGCCTCGATGTAAGCGATTCCTATAGGAGTGAAACATAACTCTGGCGCTAACTAGCCGAAACAATACTAACTGGCGCATTTAGCACCGAATAGGGATTGAACAAGGTGGGCAAAGAGCGCGGAGCAACTAATCAACAGGTATCCTCCACAGGCTTCCCACAAGGGTCAGTTATGCTGCACCGTCTGGTGCGCCTAACTATGAACACGTGTCGCGTGCTGAGTGCACCCACATTGCACTTTTTTCTACATGTGTTTTTGGGGGTTTTGGGCTACTTGTGAGTTTTCAGATTTCCTCAGTTTTTTTCTAGGTTTTTGCAACACACACACACGCTCTCCCTCTCTCTCTCTTGTGAAGCACACCATGCGAAAAAATATAGTTGTACTACACGGTGACGCACAATTGCGCTTTCCAAAAAGTGAAAAGCATAATTGTGCTTCACGCTGACACACAATTGTGCTTAAAAAAGGTGAAAATCACAGTTGTGCTTCATGGTGAAGCACATATGTGCTTCTCGAAAAGTGAAAAGCGATGAAGCACAGAGCATAGTTGTGTTTCACGGTGATGCTGAGTTGTGCTTTTGTTTTGTTTTTTCGGGTTTATATATTTCCGGTTTTTCTTTGGGGAAAAAGTTTGTTCAAATCTTTACCTAATAATAAAGTCATTAGTGCTTCTGTCCGTACGTTATAGAATTGTTTTTAAAGTTGACACAAATTACAACCCAATGCCACCGCTAAGCGAAAAAAACGACGTCTTCGGTTCATATACATAGCAGTCCTCTGTTAAATCAAAAGCGGCCATGCGCCTCAGTGGTCAGACTCGTGCATCCCCACCTTTACAGAGTTGGGTTTGATCCGAGCTTACGCCCCTTTTTTGTTTTCTTCCTTTTCTCTACGAATACTAAGAGGATGGGCTGCATTCAACCCAGTAAGTCTAGGTTTAACCTTTCTCTCTTTTTTTTCAGGCAGATTTAAATGCTTCTTATCTTTCAAATCTCAATTCTAAATCTAACATGTTATATATGAAAATCACTCAGAAAAATATGTAGATTCCAAAAAAAATATGTCGATTCTAGATATGCTATTATCTTGCATGTTAATTATTTCTAAAATTATGTTTAAGGTGCAACCTTAATCAATACCTTCTTTATATGGGGTATTTTAGAAATGCCTATTATATATGTTTCCCACCCCATTTATGTAAACAAGTGGCTTAATGTTGATTTTCACATTGTTTGAAATTGTGCTCACAAAGATTTTTGGAAACACCTTGAGTACACTAAAAAATCATCCAACCTTTATTTTTTTGCGCAACACCACTTATCATGTTGTTTGCTGTGTGACATCATGAAAAATTTCAATGGATTTGCTGATGTCATCGAGTGTGTGTATGATGGGTGATTTTTCTCCCGTTGCAACGCACGGGGATATTTGCTAGTCAATTATCATGGGATCTAACTAGTTTGTAGATTTCGACGCGAGAAACACAATGATAAAAACGGTTTGCGATTTAAACACACAGTCTAAATTATAAAACATGTTGAAAAACAAATCTATGAGAAAACACAAAATTCCCTGAGTGTCACACATACAACGTGCCACTTGTCACACCAGAGGAAGTATGAGTAACCAAGGGTATTCGTAACTAATGATTTCGGATAGAGTGACGATTTTTGTTTAAGCGATCGAGGCCGAGCTAAATGGCCGGAGGTGCGCGTTATAGGGCCATTGCCAATAGGAGCTCCCCGCGTGCGTTGCCTCCGCAGCGACGAAACCAACATTATCCCGACACAAGTGACAATGTTATCCTGGTAGTTCTAGCCATCGGTTGCTTCCATGGCCGCTCCGCAAGCCAAGTGTATTTATGGACCATCCACATCCACGTGACCGCGTAGGTCCATCTGCCTCCTTTCTCCATATCTCATCTCCAGTTCCAACCTCCATTTCGCATCAGGATTAAGGGAACTCTATTTCCCGTCTGTCAGCCTCCTTGTTGATTTCTAAGTTGTTATAGCTTGAACTCCCCGAGTTCATATTCTGCTTTGAGAAGGTCATGGTTTTATTTCCTTTGGCTGGCCGAGCTCCGGATTCGTCTCTAACTATGTCATCCCGGCCCCGTGAGTTTGTTGCCATGTTCATTCTTGATTTGTCGCACATCTTCTTTTTTTTTGGTTCGGTTGATGTGTTTTTCTCGTAGTTTGATTGATTCCGGCGTGCCGAGATGATGCAAAAGCATCAGTGAATTCTGGATGAATGCGCTTGCGCATGACAAGGTGATATCCACTGTGCAATACTCTGAGGCATGCATGCCGGATGCATGGACCCATCTTCTAAAGTTTTGTTTCTTTTACTTGAGGCTGGTTTGATACTGTAGATTGGCATCTTTGGAGTTTAAGTGGTCTCTTGCAGACTTGCAAAATGCTGGTCTTTTTGAAAATGTTTTTTTGTGTTGCATAGGTGATTATTTCTTGCGCAAAGATTTCACCAACTGAGATTTGTCGTCATGCAGGAAAAAGAATTGGCAGGGAGCTGGTCCCAAATGTAAATTTGCTTACAACACTGTGTGCATAGGGGGGAGAAGAGTGCTTGAAGACAATAGGAGCTCCCGCGTGCATTGCCTCCGCAGCGACGAAATGAACGTTATCCTGACACAAGTGACAATGTTATCCTGATAATTCTAGCCATCCGTCGCTTCCGTGGCCGCTCCGGAAGCCATGTGTATATATGGACCATCCACATCCGTCGCTTCCTGATGTCTACTACACAACCTTCTTCTTGTAGGCTCGTGTTGGGCCTTCAAGCGCAGAGTTTTGTAGGACAGTAGCAAATTTCCCTCAAGTGGATGACCTAAGAATTATCAATCTGTGGGAGGCGTAGGATGAACATGGTCTCTCTCAAACAACCCTGCAACCAAATAACAAAGAGTCTCTTGTGTCCCTAATACACCCAATACAATGGTAAATTGTATAGGTGCACTACTTTGGCGAAGAGATGATGATACAAGTGTAATATGGATGGTAGATATAGGTTTTTGTCATCTGAAAATATAAAAACAACAAGGTAGCAAGTAACAAAAGTGAGCGAAAACGGTATTGCAATGCTTGGAAACAAGGCCTAGGGTTCATACTTTCACTAGTGCAAGTTCTCTCAACAATGATAACATAATTAGATCATATGGCAATCCCTCAATGTGCAACAAATAGTCACTCCAAAGTTTCCATCGGAGAATGTAGGACGAAAACGTGCATCAACCCCTATGCATAGATTACCCCAATGTCACCTCGGGAATCCGTGAGTTGAGTGCCAAAACATACATCAAGTGAATCAATAGAACATCCCATTTTCACCACAGATATCCCATCGCAAGACATACATCAAGTGTTCTCAAATCCAATACTCAATCCAACATAACGGAACCTCAAAGAGAAAGACTCAATTCATCACAAGAAGGTAGAGGGGGGGGGGGGAACACCATATGATTCAACTATAATAGCAAAGCTCACGGTACATCAAGATCGTGCCAAATCAAGAACACGAGAGAGAGAGAGAGAGAGATCAAACACATAGCTACTGGTACATACCCTCAGCCCCGAGAGTGAACTACTCCCTCCTCGTCATGGAGAGCGCCGGGATGATCAAGATTGCCACCGGTGATGGTTTCCCCCTCCGGCAGGGTGCCGGAACAGGCTCTCGATTGGTTTTTCGTGGCTACAGAGGCTTGCGGCGGTGGAACTCCCGATCTAGGTTTATTTCTGGGGGTTGCTATATTTATAGGAATTTTTGGCGTCGGGAACAAGTGAGGGGGGTCCACGAGGCGACGACAAGACAGGGGGCACGCCCTCCACCCTTGTGGAGGCCTCGTGGCTCTTCTGGCCCAACTCTTTTGCTTTGGGGGATTCTTCTAGTCCATAAAAATCACCATAAATTTTCAGCTCATTTGGACTCCGTTTGATATTCCTTTTCTGCAAAACTCAAAAACAAGGAAAAAACAGAAACTGGCACTAGGCTCTAGGTTAATAGGTTAGTCAAAAAATCATATAAAATAGCATATAAATGCATAAAAACATCCAAGATAGATAATATAATAGCATGGAACAATCAAAAATTATAGATACGTTGGAGACGTATCAAGCATGCCCAAGCTTAATTGCTGCTCGTCCTTGAGTAGGTAAATGATAAAAACAGAATTTTTGATGTGGAATGCTACCCAACATATTTATCAATGTAATTTTATTTATTGTGGCATGAATATTCAGATCCATAAGATTCAAAACAAAAGTTTAATATTGACATAAAAACAATAATACTTCAAGCATACTAATAAAGCAATCATGTCTTCTCAAAATAACATGGCCAAAGAAAGTTATCCCTACAAAATCATATAGTCTGGCTATGCTCCATCTTCATCACACAAAATATTCAAATCATGCACAAACCCGATGACAAGCCAAGCAATTGTTTCATACTTTTGATGTCCTCAAACCTTTTCAACTTTCACGCAATACATGAGCGTGAGCCATGGACATAGCACTATATGTGGAATAGAATATGGTGGTTGTGGAGAAGACAAAAAGAAGGAGATAGTCTTACATCAACTAGGCATATCAACAGGCTATGGAGATGCCCATCAATAGATATCAATGTGAGTGAGTAGGGATTGCCATGCAACAGATGCACTAGAGCTATAAATTTATGAAAGCTCAAAAAGAAACTAAGTGGGTGTGCATCCAACTCGCTTGCTCAAGAAGACCTAGGGCAATTTGAGGAAGCCCATCATTGGAATATACAAGCCAAGTTCTATAACGAAAATTTCCCACTAGTATATGAAAGTGACAACATATATAAGAGACTCTCTATCATGAAGATCATGGTGCTACTTTGAAGCACAAGTGTGGAAAAAGGATAGTAGCATTGCCCCTTCTCTCTTTTTCTCTCTTTTTTTGGGCTCTCCCTTTTTTTTGCCTCTTTTTCTATATTTTTTTATTTTTTATTTTTCGTCCGGAGTCTCATCCCGACTTGTGGGGGGATCATAGTCTCCATCATTCTTTCCTCACTGGGACAATGCTCTAATAATGATGATCAGCACACTTTTATTTACTTACAACTCAATAATTACAACTCGATACTAGAACAAATATATGACTCTATATGAATGCCTCCGGCGGTGTACCGGGATGTGCAATGACTCAAGAGTGACATGTATAAAAATTATGAACGGTGGCTTTGCCGCAAATACGATGTCAACTACATGAGCATGCAGAACAATATGACAATGATGAAGCATGTTATAATAAACGGAACGGTGGAAAGTTGCATGGCAATATATCTTGGAATAGCTATGGAAATGCCATAATAGGTAGGTATGGTGGCTGTTTTGAGGAAGGTATATCGTGGGTGTATGGTACCGGCGAAAATTGCGCGGTACTAGAGAGGCTAGCAATGGTGGAAGGGTGAGAGTGCGTATAATCCATGGACTCAACATTAGTCATAAAGAACTCACATACTTATTGCAAAAATCTATTAGTCATCGAAACAAAGTACTACGCACATGCTCCTAGGGGGATAGATTGGTAGGAAAAGACCATCGCTCGTCCCCGAACGCCACTCATAAGGAAGATAATCAATAAATAAATCATGCTCCAACTTCGTTACATAACGGTTCACCATACGTGCATGCTACGGGAATCACAAACTTTAACACAAGTATTTCTACAATCCACAATTACTCACTAGCATGACTCTAATATCACCATCTTTATATCTCAAAACAATCATAAGGAATCAAACTTCACATAGTATTCAATGCACTTTATATGAAAGTTTTTATTATATTCCTCTTGGATGCCCATCATATTAGGACTAAATTCATAACCAAAGCAAATTACCACACTGTTTATAGACTCTCAAAATAATATAAGTGAAGCATGAGAGTTCATCAATTTCTTCAAAATAAAACTACCGCCGTGCTCTAAAAAGATATAAGTGAAGCACTAGAGCAAATGACAAACTACTCCAAAGATATAAGTGAAGATCAATGAGTTGTCGAATAATTATGTAACTATGTGAAGACTCTCTAACATTTAAGAATTTTAAATCTTGGGATATTATTCAAACAGCAAGCAAATCCTAATAAAATAAAATGACGCTCCAAGCAAAACACATATCATGTGGTGAATAAAAATATAGCCTCAAGTAAGGTTACCGATGAACGAAGACGAAAGAGGGGATGCCATCCGAGGCATCCCCAAGCTTAGGCTCTTGGTTGTCCTTGAATATTACCTTAGGGTGCCTTGGGCATTCCCAAGCTTAGGCTCTTGCCACTCCTTATTCCGTAGTCCATCAAAACTTTATCCAAAACTTGAAAACTTCACAACACAAAACTCAACAGAAAACTCGTAAGCTCCGTTAGTATAAGAAAACAAATCACCACTTAGGTACTGTTGTGAACTCATTCTAAATTTATATTGGTGTTACATCTACTGTATTCCAACTTCTCCATGTTCATACCCTCCGATACTACTTATAGATTCATCAAAATAAGCAAAGAACACAATGAAAAGAGAATCTGTCAAAAACATAACAATTTGTAGTAATCTGGAAACTTTCCGTACTTCTGTAACTCCAAAAATTCTAAAAACTTAGGACAACCTAGGAAATTTGTATATCAATATTGTGTAAAAAAATTCAGATCAAAAGCACGCTTCTGTGATTTTTGAAAATTATTTTACTGGGCGTAAAAGTTTGTGGTTTTCAGCAAGATCAAGTCAACTATCACCATAGACCATTACTTGGCACTTTATTGAAACAAAAGATATAAAACATGATTACTACAGTAGCATAATCATGTGAACACACAAAAACAGTAGGTATAAATATTGGGTTGTCTCCCAACAAGCGCTTTTCTTTAATGCCTTTCTAGCTAGGCATGATGATTTCAATGATGCTCACATAAAAGTAAAGAATTGAAACACAAAGAGAGCATCATGAAGCATATGACTAGCACATTTAAGTCTAACCCACTTACTATGCCTAGGGATTTTGTGAGCAAACAATTGATGGGACCAAGAATCAACTAGCATAGGAAGGCAAAACAAGCATAACTTCAAAACTTTCAACACATAGAGAGAGAACTTGATATTATTGCAACATGTAGAAGCATATGTTCCTCTCTCATAATAATTTTTAGTAGCATCATGAATGAATTCAACAATATAACCATCACATAAAGCATTCTTTTCATGATCTACACGCATAGAAATTTTACTACTCACCACATAAGCAAATTTATTCTCATGAATAGTAGTGGGAGCAAATTCAACAAAATAACTCTCATGTGAGGCATAATCCAATTGAAAATTAAAATCACGATGACAAGTTTCATGGTTATCTTTATTCTTTATAGCATACATGTCATCACAATAATCATCATAGATAGCAACTTTGTTCTCATAATCAATTGGAACCTCTTCCGAAATAGTGGATTCATTACTAAATAAAGTCATGACCTCTCCAAATCCACTTTTATCAATATTATGAAAAGATTCAACACCCTCCAAAATAGTGGGATCATTACCTAGAGTTGACACTCTTCCAAACCCACTTTCATCAATATAATCATCATAAATAGGAGGTATCATCATAATAAATTTGCTCCTCAAAACTTGGGGGGACAAAAAATATCATCTTCATCAAATATAGCATCCCCAAGCTTGTAGCTTTGCATATCATTAGCATCATGGATATTCAAAGAATTCATACTAACAACATTCCAATCGTGCTCATCGTTCAAAGATTTTATGCCAAACATTTCATTGTATTCTTCCTCTAGCAATTGAGCACAATGATCGGAATCCTTATTTTCACGAAAGGCATTAAAAAGATGAAGCAAATGAGGCAACCTAAATTCCATTTTTTTGTAGTTTTATTTTATAGACTAAACTAGTGATAAAACAAGAAACTAAAAGATTCGATTGCAAGATCTAAAGATATACCTTCAAGCACTAACCCCCCCGGCAACGGCGCCAGAAAAGAGCTTGATGTCTATTACGCAACCTTCTTCTTGTAGACTCGTGTTGGGCCTCCAAGCGCAGAGTTTTGTAGGATAGTAGCAAATTTCCATCAAGTGGATGACCTAAGGTTTATAAATCCGCGGGAGGCGTAGGATGAAGATGGTCTCTCTCAAACAACCCTGCAACCAAATAACAAAGAGTCTCTTGTGTCCCCAACACACCCAATACAATGGTAAATTGTATAGGTGCACTAGTTTGGCGAAGATATGGTGATACAAGTGTAATATGGATGGTAGATATAGGTTTTTGTAATATGAAAATATAAAAACAGCAAGGTAGCAAGTAACAAAAGTGAGCGAAAATGGTATTGCAATGCTTGGAAACAAGGCCTAGGTTTCATACTTTCACTAGTGCAAGTTCTCTCAACAATGTTAACATAATTAGATCATATGGCAATCCCTCAACGTGCAACAAAGAGTCACTCCAAAGTTTCTATCGAAGAACATAGGACGAAAACGTGCATCAACCCCTATGCATAGATTACCCCAATGTCACATCGGAAATCCGCGAGTTGAGTGCCAAAACAACATCAAGTGAATCAATAGAACATACCATTGTCACCACAGATATCCCATCGCAAGACATACATCAAGTGTTCTCAAATCCAATACTCAATCCAACATAACGGAACCTCGAAGAGCAAGATTCAATTCATCACAAGAAGGTAGAGGGGAGAAACACCATATGATTCAACTATAATAGCAAAGCTCACGGTACATCAAGATTGTGCCAAATCAAGAACACGAGAGAGAGAGAGAGAGAGAGAGATCAAACACATAGCTCCTGGTACATACCCTCAGCCCCGAGGTTGAACTACTCCCTCCTTGTGATGGAGAGTGTCGGGATGATGAAGACGGCCACCGGTGATGGTTTCCCCCTCCGGCAGGGTGCCATAATGGGTTTCCAATTGGCTTTTCGTGGCTACAGAGGCTTGCGGTGGTGCAACTCCCGATCTAGATTTATTTCTAGGGGTTTCTATATTTATAGGAATTTTTGGCGTCGGGAACAAGTCAGGGGGGTCCATGAGGTGACGACAAGACAGGGGCGGAGGCCTCGTGGCTCTTCTAGCCCAACTCTTTTGCTTCGGGGGCTTCTTCTGGTCCATAAAAAATCACCGTAATTTTTCAGCTCATTTGGACCCCGTTTGATATTCCTTTTCTGCGAAACTCAAAAACAAGGAAAAAACAGAAACTGGCACTCGGCTTTAGGTTAATAGGTTAGTCCCAAAATCATCTAAATGCATATAAAACATCCAAGATAGATAATATAATAGCATGGAACAATAAAAAATTATAGATACGTTGGAGACATATCACTTCCATCTGCCTCCTTTCTCCACATCTCATCTCCAGCTCCAATCTCTGTTTTGCATCAGGATCAAGGGATCTCTCTCTCTCTCTCCACCGTCTGGCAGCCTGCTTGTTGATTTCTAAGTTGTTACAGTTTGAACTCCCCGAGTTCATATTCTGCTTTGAGAAGGTCGTGGTTTCATTCCTTTGGCTGGCCGAGCTCCAGATTCGTCTCTAACTATGTCATCCCCGCTTCGTGAGTTTGTTGTTGTGTTTGTTCTTGATTTGTGGGGCATATTCTTTTTTTTGGCTTCGGTTGATGTTATTTTTCTCATGGTTTCAATGATTCTGGCATGCCGATGATGATGCAAAAGCATTGGTGAATTCTGGATGAATACGCTTACCACGACGAGGTGTGCAACTCTGGTGATATCCACAGCGCAATACTCTGAGGCTTGCATGCCGAATGCATGGACCCATCTTCTAAAGTTTTGTTTCTTTTGCTTGAGGCTGGTTTGAGATTGTAGATTGGCATCTTTGGAGTTTAAGTGGTCTCTGGCAGACTTGCAAAATGCTGGTCTTTTTGAAAATGTTCTTTCTGTGTTGCATAGGCGATGATTTCTTGCGCAAAGATTTCACCAACTGAGATTTGTCGTCATGCAGGAAAAAGAATTGGCAGGGAGCTGGTCCCAAATGTAAATTTTCTTACAACACTTGTTGCATAGGGGGGGAGTGCTTGATGACAATAGGAGCTCCCCGCGTGCGTTGCCTCCGCAGCGACGAGACGAACGTTATCCTGACACAAGTGACAATGTTATCCTAGTAATCCTGGCCATCCGTCGCTTCAATGGTCGCTCCGGTAGCCAAGTGTATTTAAGGACCATCCACACCCGTCGCTTCCATCTGCCTCCTTTCTCCACATCTCATCTCTCGCTCCAACCTCTGTTTCACATCAGGATCAAGGGAACTCTCTCTCTCTCTCTCTATCTCTCCCATCTGGCAGCCTGCTTGTTGATTTCTAAGTTGTTACAGTTTGAACTCCCCGAGTTCATATTCTGCTTTGAGGAGGTCGTGGTTTTATTCCTTTGGCTGGCCGAGCTCCAGATTCGTCTCTAACTATGTCATCCCCGCTTCGTGAGTTTGTTGCTGTGTTCGTTCTTGATTTGTCGGGCATATTCTTTTCTTGGCTTTGGTTGATGTGTTTTTTCTCGTGGTTTCATTGATTTCGGCATGCCGATGATGATGCAAAAGCATCGGTGAATTCTGGATGAATGCGCTTACCACGACGAGGTGTGCGGCTCTGAAGATATCCACTGCGCAATACTCTGAGGCACGCATGCCAGATGCATGGACCCATCTTCTAAAGTTTTGTTTCTTTTGCTCGAGGCTGGTTTGAGACTGTAGATTGGTATCTTTTGAGTTTGAGTGGTCTCTGGAAGACTTGCAAAATGCTGGTGTTTTTGAAAATGTTTTTTTTGTGTTGCATAGGCGATGGTCTCTTGCGCAAAGATTTCACCAATTGAGATTTTTCGTCATGCAGGAAAAAGAATTGGCAGGGAGCTGGTCCCAAATGTAAATTTTCTTACAACACTATGTGCATAGGGGGGGAGAGTACTTGATGACATTCAGGGATGAACGTGGACCCATCGAACGAGGACAATCACTGTAGTTCGTCCAAGATGGAGTGCCGGGCTCACGTGGGGCGCGGCAGCGCGATGTGGGGCTCGACCACGGTGGCGCGCGCGAGGCGCTGCAGCAGCAGGGCTACGGTCTCGAGGCCGTGTGGTGGCTGCGTGGGATGGGCGGGGTGCGCCCAGGGTAGTGGCGGGGCTCTGCCAGATCCATTCTGGCCTACTCCAACCGATGTGCATTGGGCAGCGCGACGCATGTTGTGGTAGCGCGGGCCGACCATGTCTCGTGGCTGGCTGTAAGCAAGCGCAGTGGTGCTTGGCGGCGTTGGCTGTTAGACACTGTGCTGGTGCGGCGCCCGGGCTGGCAGTGGTAGGCTGGATCGGGGTGGCGTGGGGGGCTGCTGGCGGCGGTAGGCTGGATCGGGCGGCGTGGGGGGCTGCTACCGACCTGCCGTGATGATTAAGGTGGCGGTCCCCGTGCTCTTCTCGCATCATGGCAACGACATGCATGATCGTTCCTCCTCGATCTGGCCATCGACGCGTTCCGGGACGGCCGCCGGAGATCTTGCTCATGATATCTGGAGGTTAGATTCTGGTCATGCACTCCCATATCAACCTACGAGGTTCTGAGGTGCCAAGTCGCGACTTTCAGGGTGAAAACCTAAGGTATGACCACCATTGGTTGTGCCTGACGATTGCCTTGTTGAAGGATTTATTTTGAGAGCGCGGGCATTATCAGGGTGAAAAGCTAAGATCTTGGGTCGGGCAACACATCGCTTGTGTATTTTTACCTTCTTAGAGGCATTGCTTTTGGAGACCTTTTATATTTTCCGGGTGTTGCATTAGGTGGTGGTAGGTGTGTGGCTGTTGAGAGGAGTCGGTCGCTGCGGCGGGTGAAGGAAATATGCCCTAGAGGCAATAATAAAGTTATTATTTATTTCCTTATTTCATGATAAATGTTTATTATTCATGCTAGAATTGTATTAACCGGAAACATAATACATGTGTGAATACATAGACAAACATAGTGTCACTAGTATGCCTCTACTCGACTAGCTCGTTGATCAAAGATGGTTGAGTTTCCTAGCCATAGACATGAGTTGTCATTTGATTAACGGGATCACATAATTAGGAGAATGATGTGATTGACTTGACCCATTCCGTTAGCTTAGCACTTGATCGTTTAGTATGTTGCTATTGCTTTCTTCATGACTTATACATGTTCCTATGACTATGAGATTATGCAACTCCCGTTTACCGGAGGAACACTTTGTGTGCTACCAAACGTCACAACGTAACTGGGTGATTATAAAGGTGCTCTACAGGTGTCTCTGAAGGTACTTGTCGAGTTGGCGTATTTCGAGATTAGGATTTGTCACTCCGATTGTCGGAGAGGTATCTCTGGGCCCTCTCGGTAATGCACATCACTATAAGCCTTGCAAGCAATGTGACTAATGAGTTAGTTACGGGATGATGCATTACGTAACGAGTAAAGAGACTTGCCGGTAACGAGATTGAACTAGGTATTGAGATACCGACGATCGAATCTCGGGCAAGTAACATACTAATGACAAAGGGAACAACGTATGTTGTTATGCGGTTTGACCGATAAAGATCTTCGTAGAATATGTGGGAGCCAATATGAGCATCCAGGTTCCGCTATTGGTTATTGACCGGAGACGTGTCTCGGTCATGTCTACATAGTTCTCGAACCCGTAGGGTCCGCACGCTTAAAGTTCGGTGACGATCGGTATTATGAGTTTATGTGTTTTGATGTACCGAAGGTAGTTCGGAGTCCCGGATGAGATCGGGGACATGACGAGGAGTCTCGAAATGGTCGAGACGTAAAGATCGATATATTGGATGACTATATTCGGACTTCGGAAAGGTTCCGAGTGATTTGGGTATTTTTCGGAGTACTGGAGAGTTACGGGAATTCGCCGGGGAGTATATGGGCCTTATTGGGCTTTAGGGGAAAGAGAGAGGGGAGGCTGCGCGCCCACCAAGGCTTAGTCCAAATTGGACTAGGGGGAGGGGCGGCGCCCCCTCCTTCCTTCTCTTCTCTTTTCCCTTTCCTTCTCTACTACTCCTACTACTTGGAAGGGCTCCTAGTTCTACTAGGAAAGGGGGAATCCTACTCCCGGTGGGAGTATGACTCCCCTAGGGCACGCCATAGAGAGGGCCGGCCCTCCCCCTCCTCCACTCCTTTATATACGGGGAGAGGGGCACCCCTTGGAGACACAACAATTGATCATTGATCTTTTAGCCGTGTGCGGTGCCCCCTTCCACCATAATCCACCTCGGTCATATCTTAGCGGTGCTTAGGCGAAGCCCTGCGTTGGTAGCATCATCATCACCGTCATCACGCCGTCGCGCTGATGGAACTCTCCCTCGAAGCTCTTCTTGATCGGAGTTCGTGGGACGTCATCGAGCTGAACGTGTGCTGAACTCGGAGGTGCCGTGCGTTCGGTACTTGGATCGGTCGGATCGTGAAGACGTACGACTACATCAACCGCGTTGTTCTAACGCTTCCGCTTTCGGTCTACGAGGGTACGTGGACAACACTCTCCCCTCTCGTTGCTATGCATCACCATGATCTTGCGTGTGCGTAGGATTTTTTTTGAAATTACTACGTTCCCCAACAGCGGGACCTTTCTTTTTATTTTCTCCTCTAGATGTGTACATCCTGGATGTCTTTGTGACATATTGTAGATGCAGAGCCTGCATGTAATTGGTATCTTCACGATATTAATATATTCCTCTTTAAAAAAATCATCACCCAATAATCCTTACAATTACTAAGCTCTCTGGGAATAGAGGCCTAGGAGAGCTTCAAGTTTTTTTAAAGTGGACTCGTTTGTAAAGGTCGGATCTAATCGTGGGCCCCACATGACACTACAGAAAAGGACATTCTACTAAAACACTTTTCAAAACTAATGAAAACATTTAGGAATTGTAATTCTTTGTGAATTTCCAATTCACTAAAAAACTTTTGTTGATTTAGAGAATGCTTGTAAAATTCTAAATTCTTCACGAATATGAAAAGGTATTTATGAATTCTAAAAAATATTCATGAGTTCTATAATTGTTCATGTTTTTCAGAAATGGTCACGAGTTCTATAATTGTATATGTTCAGAAGATTGTTGCGGTCAGGGTGGCAGAACACCACCACATCGTCGATGTAGAGCGAGACGAAAGCAGCGTGGCGAGTCGTTAGGCGTTGTAGACCGCCACGCCCTGCTGCCTGGATGATCAGGGAGTTGAGAACAACCACACCAAGGATGAAGAGCATGGGTGATAAGGAGTCTCCCTGGCAACGCCAGCGACATGGCCAATAGCAGCTCATGGAGTTCCATTGATGAACACAAGAGTGGAAGCTGTGGAGAGCAGAATTGAGATCCATTCGCGCGAGCAGCGGCCAAATCCGAGATGGGATAGGGTGTCAGAAGGGATGCCCAAGATACAGAATCAAAGGCGCGTGCAATGTCAAGCTTGAGAAGGAGCCTAGGCATCTTCGGGTTGTGCAGAAGGGGTGCGGTTTGCTGCACAAGTAGAAAATTTTCATGGATGCAATGCCCGGATATGAATGCGCTTTGATTGATCGAAACCCTCGTCTGCATCTTGAGCACAAGCCGGAGGGAGAGCACTTTTGATGTAGGGTAGAACCCTAGGGCCCGATCTTTCACGATTGGAGCGGATCCTATGAAGAACACGAGGGGAAACACGAGGGGAAAATGAGAGAAATCACTCAAACCAACAAGATTTGATTACACATATGCTAGATCCTCAAAATACAAATAGATCCACGAACAACAAAGGACGATACAAGAGTTAACTAGTTTATCTCCGTGAGGAGGCCATGAGGGGGTCTTCCCATGAGGGGTCTTGAATCCGCTTGGGGGGCCTTCTCCAAAGAGGTCGTGGACTCCAATGGAGAAGTAACCAAGTGGATGAGCAAAGCTCTATCTCTCAAATGAGCTAATCCTTTGCTAACCCTAGAAAGAGGGAGGAGGAGGAGTATATATAGTCTAAGGGGGCGAAAGGGTACATGGGCCTCGGCCCAATACGCTGTGCACAGATAGGCATCGGTCGTCCGGACGCTGTCGGACGTCCGGTGGCTCGTGAGGGTCCGGACATCCGGAAGCGGTCTGACGTCCGATAATTTGGCTCGGGTCAAGCGGTGTCGGATTTCCGGAGATGGTCGGTCGTCCGGAGGCTTCAGACTTATGAGAATTTCCCTTCTATTGGGCGGCACCGGATGTCCGGAGGGGCTCGGTCATCCGGTCGCTGGGGTGTGTCGGACGTCCGGTCCACATCGGTCATCCGGCTGCTGTAGCGTGCGTAGGCTGGGACTTGGCTGGCTGGCTAGCGCTTCCAGGAGTCGGACGCCCGGTCCTGACTGGTCGTCCGGTGGCTGTAGACTTCTGGCAGCTCTTCTTCTTGTTCCTCGTACTTGGTGTCCTCGCCGTCTTGTCCGTTGGGTGTCACTGACCCGTGGCCTTCCTCTAAGCACCCGATCACACATAGGGTCTCCGCTTGAGGTAGAAGCCATGTCGCATATGTAGGAAGTGGTAGTTCAGAGAGGAGTAGGTTCACCTTATCTTTGATAGCCTTTGCTCGAGCCCTTGTCATTGGTCCAAGTGGCGTCATGGGAGGTGTAGGTAGGTCCATCGGGATGACCTTGGGATGCTCTGCATCACCCCCCCCGGGAAAGATCCGACCTCAGATTGAAAGCTTCACCACCATGGTACAACGAGAGATCTTTGACATTGAAGACGACGCTCACGTTGTACTTGTCGCGCAGGAGGTTGATCTTGTAAGCATTGTTGTTGTAGCGTGCTAGCACCTTGAAGGGTCCGTTGGCTCGAGGTAGAAGCTTGGATTTGCGTTTGTTGGGGAAGCGGTCCTTGCGAAGGTGTAACCACACAAGATCTCCAATGTTGAATATCATGGGTTGCTTGTTGATGTTGAGCTTGGTCGCAAGTAGTTGTACTTGGCGCTCGATGGTGTGCCTTGTATCTTCATGCATCTTCTTGAGGTAGTTCGCTCGGGCACTCGCGTCCATGTTGGTGCGCTCTTGTAGTGGTAGAGGAAGAATGTCCAATGGGGACAACGGGTTGAAACCATAGACGACCTTGAAAGGGGACTTGCCGGTAGTCAAATGTCTTGCACGGTTGTATGCGTACTTGGCGATGGGTAGGCACTCCTCCCACTGCTTGATGTTCCTATTGATCAACACGCGTAGTAGAGTGGTGAGCGTTCGGTTCATCACTTCTGTTTGGCCGTCGGTTTGAGGATGGTATGCCGAAGAGAACAAAAGCTCGATTCCAAGCTTGGCGCATAAGGTCTTCCAAAAGTAGCTCAAGAACTTGACGTCGCGGTCCGAGACAATCGTCTTTGGCACTCCATGTAGGTGCAATATTTCCCTACAGAAAAGGTTTGCAACATGTGAAGCATCGTCTATCTTGTTGCAAGGAATGAAATGAGCCATCTTGGAGAATCGTTCCACTACAACAAACATGGAATCCTTTCCATTTCTAGTTCGAGGCAAACCAAGCACAAAATCCATGCCAATATCCTCCCATGGGTGATATGGAATTGGAAGGGGCATATAAATACCATGAGATTGAGCTTTGGACTTAGCTTTGCGACATGTCGAGCATCACTTGGTGAAGCGTGAAATGTCGCGGAACATCGTGGGCCAAAAATAGTTCTTGGAGAGCGTAGCAAATGTCTTGTCGCGTCCAAAGTGTCCCATTAGTCCTCCTCCATGAGATTCTTGCAAAAGTAACAAACGAAGAGAAGACTTGGGGATGCAAAGTTAGTTAGCTCTCATAAGATAACCATCCTTGATGTAATATCGTTCCCAAGATGTATGCGTCAAACATTGGGCATATGGAATAGCAAAAGTAGGATCATGCGCATACAAGTCTTTTATGTGCTCAAAGCCGATGACATTCAATTCAAGTTTAGTGACAAGCATGCATTTGCGGGAAAGAGCATCCGCCACAACATTTTCCTTACCTTTGATGTATTTGATGATATAAGGAAATGACTCAATGAATTCACTCCACTTAGCATGACGCTTGTTCAACTTAGTTTGACCCTTAACCTTAAGGTATTTAAGCGTTTCATGGTCGGTATGAATGCCAAATTCATGAGGGCGAAGATAATGTTCCCACTCATGCAAAACTCGCACTAAAGCATATAGCTCTTTGTCATAGATGGGATAATTGAGTTGCACTCCGGAAAGTTCCTCACTAAAGTAAGCAATTGGGCGCTTCTCTTGCATTAACACACCTCCTATGCCATTACCGATAGCATCACAATGAACTTCAAAAGTTTTGTCAAAATTGGGCAAAGCAAGCACGGGAGCATGTGACAGCAAATTCTTAAGCTCATTAAATGCGGTGTCTTGGGATAGTCCCCAAACAAAGGGTGCATTTTTCTTACCCAAAGCATGTAAAGGGGATGCAATGGTGCTAAAATCCTTAACAAAGCGACGATAAAATCCGGTTAAGCCAAGAAAACTACACACTTGTTGCAAGTTGTTGGTTGGCGCCAAGTTTTAATAGCATTGATCTTAGATTCATCTACATGAACACCCTTAGAAGACACAACGAAACCCAAGAAAACAAGCTTATCAACACAAAAATGGCATTTGTCCATATTAGCATAAAGGCGCTCTTTCCTAAGGGTTTGCAACACGGTTCTAAGATGGGTGACATGATCTTCAAGAGATTTGCTAAAGACAAGAATATCGTCAAAATAGACCACAACAAATACGCCAATGTAGGGGCGAAGAACAAAATGCATGATGCGCATGAATGTACCGGGTGCTTCGGATAAACCCATTGGCATAACAAGCCATTCATATAAGCCAATTTGGTCTTAAATGCGGTTTTCCATTCATCACCTTCTTGTATGTGTATTTGATAGTAGCCACTTTTAAGTCAATCTTATAGAAAATGTTGGCTCCGCTAAGCTCATCTAGGCGTGGAATGGGGTAACGATAACGCACGGTGATAGCATTGATAGGACGACAATCGGAACACATGCGATATGTACCATCTTTCTTGGGAACAAGGATTACCGGGGCTCAAGCTTTCTCATACATGGCCATTGTCGATGAGTTGTTGTACTTATCGTTGGATCTCCTTGGTTTCCTCGGGGTTGACGCGGTAGGGAGCCTTGTTAGGAAGGGGTGCTCCGGGTATGAGGTCGATGCGGTGTTCGATGCCTCGTAGTGGAGGTAGGTGATGACCCACAAGTATATGGCATCAATTTTAGCTCTTTTCGATAAGTAAGAGTGTCGAACCCAATGAGGAGCAGCAGGAAATGACAAGTGGTTTTCAGCAAGGTAATGTCTGCAAGTGCTGAAATTCTAAGTAGCAGAGTAGTTTGATAGCAAGATAATTTGTAACGAGCAAGTAACGATACTAGTAACAAAAGTGAAGCAAGGCAGCCCAATCCTTTTGAGGCAAAGGACAGGCCAAAACGGTCTCTTATAATAAGCAAAGCGTTCTTGAGGGTACACGGGAATTTCATCTAGTCACTTTCATCATGTTGATTCGATTCGTGTTCGCTACTTTGATAATTTGATATGTGGGTGGACCGGTGCTTAGGTGTTGTTCTTACTTGAACAAACCTCCTACTTATGATTAACCTTCTCGCAAGCATCCGCAACTACGAGAAAAGTATTAAGAATAGATTCTAACCATAGCATTAAACTTTTGGATCCAATTGGTCCCTTACGGAATAGCGCATAAACTTGGGTTTAAGCTTCTGTCACTCTCGCAACCCATCATCTAATAACTAGTCCACAATGCATTCCCTTAGGCCCAAATATGGTGAAGTGTCATGTAGTCGACGTTCACATGACACCACCAAGGGAATCACAACATACATACTATCAAAATATCAAACACACATCAAGTTCACATGATTACTTGCAACATGATTTCTCCTGTGACCTCAAGAACAAAAGTAACTACTCACAAATGATAATCATGCTAAAGATCATAGGGGTATTAAATAGCATATTGGATCTCAACATATAATCTTCCACCAAATAAACCATATAGTAATCAACTACAAGATGTAATCAACACTACTAGTGACCCACAAGCACCAACCTATAGTTCCGGTAACAAGATTGAACACAAGAGATGAACTAGGGTTTGAGATGAGATGGTGCTGTTGAAGATGTTGATGGAGATTGCCCACCCTAAGATAAGAGAGTTGTTGGTGATGATGATGACGATGATGATTTCCCCCTCCGGGAAGGAAGTTCCCCCGGCGGAATCGCTCCGTCGGAGGGCAAAAGTGCTCCTGCCGAAGTTCCGCCTCGAGACGGCAGCACTCCGTCCTAAAAGTCCTCTTCTTATTTTTTAGGTCAAAATGACTTATATACCAGAAGATGGGCACCGAAGGTGGGCCTGGGTGAGCACAACCCACCAGGGCGCGCCTGGGTGCTCACCAGGGTGGCCCCCTCTGGTACTTATTGGCTCTAATATTCTTCATATATTCCTTAAAATTCTCCGTAAAGTTTCAGCTTGTTTGGAGTTGTGCAAAATAGGTAGCCTGTTGTAGCTTTTCCAGGTCCATATTTCCAGCTGCCGGAATTCTCCCTCTTTGTGTGTACCTTGCATATTATGATAGAAAAGGCATTACAATACTCCAAAAGGCATTATTATGCATAAAAACATCATAAATAACAGTAGGAAAACATGATGCAAAATGGACGTATCAACTCCCCCAAGCTTAGACCTCGCTTGTCCTCAAGCGAAAACCGAAATCCAAAAACATGTCCACACGCTTAGAGAGAGAGGTGTCGATAAAAACAAAATACGGACATAGAAGCATCATGTTGATTATTATAACAGCAACAAATTTAAACATAGAACTTTTATCATAGAACTTTTATCATAGACTTCTCATGAATAAGTGACAATTCATCACACTATTGAAGTATAAAGCATAAACTCTATTAGAAACCAACAAACTATGTTCTTAGTCAACTTTGCAACTACAATTCATCATATTTTCAGGAAGGGTCATGTATCGGAGCCTTTAGGAAAGTCCACATACTCAACCATCATATAGTCTTCTATGATTGCTAACACTCACCGCATACACATGAGCAAAACGTTTCAACTGGACACATAGAAAGATAGGGGCTTATAGTTTCGCCTCCCAATGTATTCACCTCAAGGGTGATCTCAACAATAATAACTCATGATACCCATTATCAACTGGACATATGTGCCTAGATCTTTCCTCACCACATGATGCTTGCCAAAGGAGAAAATAAAAAGGAATAGAGAGAAAAACTTTGACTCTTTGCATAAAAGTAAATACATTAAGGTAAAAGATAGGCCCTTCGTAGAGGGAAGCAGAGGTTGCCATGCGCTTATTTGTTTGTATGCTCAACCCCTTAGTGCAAAAGAACGTCACGTTATATTGTGATGGCAACCTTTATTATGCAGCCTGTCGCTTTTATTCTTCACCATCACAAGTTCGTACAACGCTCAATTTTCGCTTACACTAAATGATCTCACACTTTTAAAAGCAATTTTTATTGCCTTTTTGCACCGGTGACAACTTACTTGAGGGATCTTGCTCAATCCCTAGGTAGGTATGGTGGACACTTGAAGATAAGATTTGGGTTTAAGGGGTTTTGGATGCACAACTAGTATCTCTACTTAGTGCGGAATTTTTGGCTAGCAAAGATGGGGGGAAAGCACCACATGTTAAAGGATCTATGACAATATAACTTCTATGTGAATATGAACAAACATAAACCATTACGTTGTCTTCCTTGTCCAACGTCAACAATTTTGGCATATAATATTTTGATGGGGGCTCACAATCACATACGATTTCTAGGATAGTGTATTTATATGTGAATCTTCTCTTCCCTTATTAATTCTTTCATGAGTTGCATCATTGACCAATGCTATGTTTGCCAATATCTTAAAATTTCCTACTTATACTTTTCCTTATGTGGTGTCATCACCTACCATAAGATTAGCATATGATATTTTTCATTTATTTCCTTTCTTTTTATTTATAACCTTTCTTTTTATTGCAACATGATAGTAAAGAAAGCAAAAACTCAAACTAAACTTTATTATATATCTCGCACACGATTACAAGGATAGATCACTAAGAAAACTCTTGAAAAGAAAGGATCGAACTAAACTATTATTCATCTAAAGCAAAAGATCGAACTAAAATAAGTAAAGACAAAATATAGTGGGGATGATACGATACCGGGGCACCTACCCCAAGCTTGGCGGAAGCCAAGGGGAGTGCCCATAACCGATACTCAATTTTCTTTTGGTGATGAAGAAGGTGGTGGTGTAGTAGAGGAAATCCCGTCCTTCAAGATTAAGAGATTCTCCAATCGTTTCAATGATCCGAAAGGCTTCGATCTCAGTAGGGGTAAGATGAGCATAGTAAGGTTTAAGGATATCTTCTTCTTCCTCCTCGGCCGGCAGTGCTTGGTCGACCACCGGGGCTTGGTCTACGGTAACGTCCTTGCTCGTGTCTCCCTTGACGACCTCTACAGGCTCTTCTCTCCTCAGCTCGATCTTCATCAACCAAGCATCCTCTTCCGCGTTGTTGAAGGAAAAATAGGACATGATGCCTGGCTCAACAGATCTAACCGAAAACAGCAAGAAAAGAACATAGAAGATTTCTCGGTGATACGGTGGTCAATAGGTTCGGGGCGTATATAAAGATTTTTTTTATCTTGGGAGACAAGCAAACTGTAGAAAAACGAAGTCCGGAAGGTACCCGAGGTGGGCACAACCCACCTGGGCACGCCTGGCAAGCCAGGCGCACCCTGGTGTCTTGTGCCTACCAGGGGACGCTTCCTGGTTGTTTCTTATTTTCCTAACTTTTGTTATATTCCAAAACTGACAGAAAATATTTTTGTGGATTTTCGGAGTCCGTTTACTTACCGTATCACGTACCTCCTTATTTTCATGATTCTCAAGTGTTTTGGAAGGACTCTTTTATGTGTTCTTCCGGTGTCAAAGTTTGGATAATATTACTTTCAACATTAATGGGCGTACCTGAGATATAATGTTTTATTCGTTGCCCATTAACAACCTTCGGGTTAGTACCTTCGGCATTATTTATTTTGATAGCTCCAGACCGATAAACCTGCTCGATAACATAGAGAGGAGTTTTCCTGCGAATAATCTAAAATGAGAGTTGTACAAAAGAACATATTCTCCAACTTTAAACTCACGCTTTTGGATTCTTTTATCATTCCATATTTTAACTTTTTCTTTAAACAACTTGGCATTTTCATAAGCTTGGGTTCTCCATTCATCTAATGAGCTAATATCAAATAACCTCTTTTCACCAGCAAGTTTGAAATCATAGTTGAGTTCTTTGATTGCCCAATATGCTTTATGTTCTAACTGTGGCAAATGACAGGCTTTTCCATAAACCATTTTATAAGGAGACATACCCATAGGATTTTTATATGTTGTTCTATAAGACCAAAGTGCGTCATCTAATTTCTTAGACCAATTCTTCCGGGACCTATTGACAGTCTTTTGCAAAATTAATTTTATTTCTCTATTGCTAAGTTCAACTTGACCACTAGACTGAGGATGATAAGGTGATGATATTTGATACGTCTCCACCGTATCTATAATTTTTGCTTGTTCCATGCTGTTATATTATCAATCTTGGATGTTTTATAATCATTTTATAGTCATTTTATATCATTTTTTGGTACTAACCTATTGACATAGTGCCAAGTGCCAGTTGTTGTTTTCTGCATGTTTTTTACATCGCAGGAAATCAATATCAGACGGAGTCCAAACGCAACAAAACTTTACAGAGATTTTTTTGGACCAGAAGGAACGTAATGGGCCCTGGCTGCGCCTTGGGGGTGCCCCGAGGGAGGCACAACCCACCAGGGTGCGCCAGGAGGCCCAGGCACGCCCTGGTGGGTTGTGCCCACCTCGGGTGCCCCCCGGACCGCCTCTTTGCTCTATAAATACCCCAATATTTCCAGAACCCTAAAGGCATCGACGAAATATTCATCCAGCTGCCGCAGAGTCCAGAATCACCAGATCCAATCTAGACACCATCTCGGATGGGGTTCACCACCTCCATTGGTGCCTCTCCGATGATGCGTGAGTATTTCTTTGTAGACCTTTGGGTCCGTAGTTAGTAGCTAGATGGCTTCATCTCTCTCTCTAAATTCTCAATACAATGGTCTCTTGGAGATCCATATGATGTAACTCTTTTGCGGTGTGTTTGTTGGGATCGATGAACTTTGAGTTTATGATCATATCTATCTATTTATATCCATGAAAGTATTTGAGTTTCTTTGATCTCTTTTATGCATGATCTCTTATAGCCTAGTATTTCTTCTCCGATATTTGGGTTTTGTTTGGCCAACTTGATCTATTTATCTTGCAATGGGAAGAGGTGCTTTGTAGTGGGTTCGATCTTATGGTGCTTGATCCCAGTGATAGAAAGGGAACCAGCACGTATGTATCGTTGCTACTAAGGATAAAACAATGGGGTCTATCTCTACATAGATAGATCTTGTCTACATCATTTCATCGTTCTTATTGCATTACTCCGTTTTTCCATGAACTTAATACACTAGATGCATGCTGGATAGCGGTCGATTTGTGGAGTAATAGTAGTAGATGCAGGCAGGAGTCGGTCCACTAATCTTTGACGTGATGCCTATATAATGATCATTGCCTGGATATCGTCATGAGTATTTAAAGTTCTATCAGTTGCCCAACAGTAATTTGTTCACCCACCGTTTGCTATTTTTCTCGAGAGAAGCCACTAGTGAAACCTACGGCCCCCGGGTCTCTTTCTCATATATTTGCCTTTGCGATCTACTTTTTCCTTGCATTTATTTTCAGATCTATTAAACCAAAAATACAAAAATACCTTGCTGCAATTTATTCTTTTTTATTTTATTTGGTGTTCGATCTATCAATTTACTACAAATTTATCTCACGTCCGTTTGCCTACTTGAGGCGCCGTACCCCGGAAGGGATTGACAACCCCTTTAACACGTCAGGTTGCGAGGATTTGTTATCTGTGTGCAGGGGCTGTTTACGTTGTGTTGCTTGGTTCTCCTACTGGTTCGATAACCTTGGTTTCATATCTGAGGGAAATACCTACCGCCGTTGTGCTGCATCATCCCTTCCTCTTTGGGGAAATACCGACGTAGCTTTAAGCAACATCAAAAGGAATTTCTGGCGCTGTTGCCGGGGAGGATCTTCAACATATACCAGGTTACTAATCACAAATCTCATCTCCTGGCAATTTACATCATTTGCCATTTGCCTCTCGTTTTCATGTCCCCCACTTCACAAAAAATTGCCGTTTTTGTTCGCCCTCTTTTTCGTTCGCCGTTTTCTCGTCAGATCTGTTTTGTTTGCAATCTTGTTTGGTATCTTTGCTTGTGTTGCCATGTGTCTTCTATTTGCTTGCATCTTCGCTTGCTAAAAATCTATTGATATGGATCCTCATCCACTTGTTAATGTTTTTAAATGATCCAATCATGATGAACCAATTGCTAGTGAGTTGAGTGCAAAAGATTATCTTTATGAAGTTTTGCTTGAGATTCGTCAATCTGAAAATTGTGATGAAGAAATTTATGATGTGATTCATGATAGCTCCTTGAATGAAAAGCATGATTGCAATGATTTTACTATAAATACTATTAATGTCAATTGTGCTAATAATATGCAAAACCCCAAGCTTAGGGATGCTAATTTTGATATGTCCACTACTTATTGCAATGATCATGATTGGGGTGATTCTTCTTATGATCTTGAAAGTTTATTTAAGCCTCGTGATGAATGTGTTAGTGATAATAATGTTCACAATAATATTGAAAGTGGGTTTGGAAGAGCGTCAAATTTAGGTAAACATAATCCCACATATTTGGAGAGTATTCAATCTTATGAAATTTTTGTTGAAAGTGGGTCTGGAGAGGTCATGACTTTAGTTGATGTTCATCCCACTATTTTGGAATATGATAAACTTGTATGCATGTGGATCATGAAGAGAAAATTGTATATGATAGATATATTGTTGAATTTGATTATGATCCTACATGTAATTATTATGAGAGAGGAAAATATGGTTGGAGAAATTTTCATGTTACTAATTTACCGCTCGTTATGTTGAGATTGTTATTATTTCTTTCTTCTTCCTTGCATATGCTATATATTTCTTGTCTTGATAATTTGTTTGCTTATAAAATCCCTATGCATCAGAAGTATGTTAGACTTAAATGTGTTTGTCACATGTTTCATGATGTTCTCTTTGTGTTTCAATTATTATCTTTCATGTGAGCATCATTGAAATCTTATGCCTAGCTAAGGGCGTAAAACTATAGCGCTTGTTGGGAGGCAACCCAATGAATAAAATTTATTTTTTCTTTTTGCTTTCTGTTCTTGAGTGTTTGCACAATTATGCTACTGTTATGATTGTGTTTTTTTGTGTTTCAATTAGTGTTTGTGCCAAGTAAAGCCTTTAGGATCTTCTTGGGTGATAGTTGTTTGATCTTGCTGAAAAAACGGAAACTTTTGCGCTCACGAAAACAATTCTAAATTTTTACCAGAGCGTGATAAAATACCAATTCTTTTTGCAGAAATATTAATATACAAATTGCTTAGGTCATCCTAATTTTTCAGAATTTTTGGAGTTCCAGAAGTTTTCGAAATAGTCAGATTGCTACAGACTGTTCTGTTTTGATAGATTCTGTTTTCTTTGCGTAGTGTGCTTATTTTGATGGCTCTATGGTTTTCTTTGATGAGTTTTTGCCATAGAAAAGTTGAAATACAGTAGATACAATGCAAAAATAAAATATGAATTGGTTTGGTACATTACTTATAGTAGTGATTTGCTTTCTTACACTAACGAATCTCACGAAGGTTTTGTTGAGTTTTGTGTGATTGAAGTTTTCAAGTTTTGGGTTATCTTATGATGGATGAAGGAATAAGGAGTAGAAGAGCCTAAGCTTGGGGATGCCCCGGCCTCCCAAGCTATTATCCAAAAATGACCAACCAACTAAGCTTGGGGATGCCCCCGAGTGGCATCCCCTCTTTCTTCTAACGACCATCGTTATTTTACTCAAAGCTATATTTTTATTCGTCACATAATATGTGTTTTGCTTGGAGCGTCTTGTATGATATGAGTCTTTGCTTGTTTTATATTGTATTTTAAGTCTTGATCCCTTGCTGGACACACCTATTTGGGAGAGCCAAAATTATGTCATGACTTGTTAGAATTCCTCTCTATGCTTCACTTAAATTTTTATGAGCAATGGACTTGCTCTAGTGCTTCACTTATATCTTTTTGAGCATGGTGTGCTTAGTATTTTTGAAGAAATTCTCTCTTGCTTCACTTAGATTTATTTGAGAGTTAGTAAAATTTTTAAGAAATTCTCTCTTGCTTCACTTAAATTAATTTGAGAGAAAGAAAGAAAAATTATGCTCATGATCTTCACTTATATTTGTTTGAGCTTATGAAAAGAAACACATGAAAATTAGTCCCAAAGTGATAGATATCCAAGAAGGATATAATAAAAACTTTCATGATGATCATTGGACAAAATAAACTTGATTCTTAATAATAGTTTTGAGATATGATGATGTGATATGTGAGTTATGTTGATGAGTAATTATGCTTTAGTAAGAATATTGGTGTTAAGGTTTGTGATTCCCTATGCAAGTACGGAAGTCATAGTCATGCAATGAAATTATATCCTACTTATGGTGCATTATTCGGTGTTATTTATGCTTAATGCTAGCTTATGAGATTATTCGTTTCTTGGTTGGTCACTTCTCAATCTTTTGCTAGCCTTCATTTTGCACTAAGTATGATCTCTACTTGTGCATCCAAAAACCTTTAAACCAGTTTTGCCACATGAGTCCACTATATCTACCTATATGCAGTATTCTTTTGCCATTCTAAGCAAATTTGTATGTGCCACCTCTAATTTTCAAAATAAACTTCTCTTTTGTGTGTTTGTTTCGCTCACGGAGCGGTGAGGGGTGGCTAATATTTTCCATGCTAGATGTGTTATTCTCAAGATGAGTGTTTATTCACTTGTCATTGCACGAGAGTAAGGCAAAGGTATTAGGGATGCCCAGTCCCGAAATGAGAAATGAATTTACTTTATGTTGTCGAATAATAAATTCCTTGGAAAGTGTTGGTATTGTGGGCAACCGTGGATACGGCTAGCCATGGAAAGTGAAAGTATGGTTGAAAAAGGAATAAACTTTGTTTTCTGTTTGGGAACCGCCTATGATATATCTAGCATGGAAAGTGTTGGGAACTCTAAGTTATTTTCGTTGGTGGGATGGATACACCTCCCAAAATGTTTTTATCTCTAAGTTTTTCGCTTTGAGCTCTGACACCTCTACAAATCCCTACTTCCCCCTGCGAAGGGACTTTCTTTTACTTTATGCAATTTTTATTTTTGAATTTGAGTCACCATCTTCTCTTACAAAAGCACCAATTAGGAGGCATTATGATCGTTCTGAAGTATTGGGTGTAACTAATATGCGAGTGTGTTTCATGAATGGATCAATGGTTGAGCATGATGGGCTAGGGATAACTTATTTTAGCGTTGATATTTTGAATGACATGGTTGCTTGTTGATATGCTTGAGTATTTAAATTAACATGTCAAAACTAGATTATTGCTTTGAACAATATAAAAGTGCAAATGTCCATGTATAAAGAAAAGAACATGTAATGACATGATAGGCAGCATTCCACATCAAAAATTCTGTTTTTATCACTTCCCTACTCAAGGACGAGTAGGAGTTAAGCTTGGGGAAGCTGATACGTCTCCAACTTATCTATAATTTTTGCTTGTTCCATGCTGTTATATTATCAATCTTGGATGTTTTATAATCATTTTATATCATTTCTTGGTACTAACCTATTGACATACTGCCAAGTGCCAGTTGCTATTTTCTGCATGTCTTTTACGTCGCAGGAAATCAATATCAGACGGAGTCCAAACACAATGAAACTTTACGGAGAGTTTTTTCGACCAGAAGGAACGTAATGGGCCCTGGCTGCGCCTTGGGGGTGCCCCGAGGGAGGCACAACCCACCAGGGTGCGCCAGGAGGCCCAGGCGCGCCCTGGTGAGTTGTGCCCACCTCGGGTGCCCCCCCGGACCGCCTCTTTGGTCTATAAATACCCCAATATTTCCAGAACCCTAAAGGCATCGACGAAATATTCATCCAGCCGCCGCAGAGTCCAGAACCACCAGATCCAATCTAGACACCATCTCGGATGGGGTTCACCACCTCCATTGGTGCCTCTCCGATGATGCGTGAGTAGTTCTTTGTAGACCTTCGGGTCCGTAGTTAGTAGCTAGATGGCTTCATCTCTCTCTGAATTCTCAATACAATGGTCTCTTGGAGATCCATATGATGTAACTCTTTTGCGATGTGTTTGTTGGGATTGATGAACTTTGGGTTTATGATCAGATCTATCTATTTATATCCATGAAAGTATTTGAGTTTCTTTGATCTCTTTTATGCATGATATCTTATAGCCTAGTATTTCTTCTCCGATATTTGGTTTTTTTGGCCAACTTTATCTATTTATCTTGCAATGGGAAGAGGTGCTTTGTAGTGGGTTCGATCTTACGGTGCTTGATCCCAGTGACAAAAAGGGAACCGACACGTATGTATCATTGCTACTAAGGATAAAACGATGGGGTCTATCTCTACATAGATAGATCTTGTCTACATCATGTCATCGTTCTTATTGCATTACTCCATTTTCCATGAACTTAATACACTAGATGCATGCTGGATAGCGGTCGATGTGTGGAGTAATAGTAGTAGATGCAGGCAGGAGTCGGTCTACTAATCTTGGACGTGATGCCTATATAATGATCATTGCCTGGATATCGTCATGAGTATTTGAAGTTCTATCAATTTCCCAACAGTAATTTGTTCACCCACAGTTTGCTATTTTTCTCGAGAGAAGCCACTAGTGAAACCTACGCCCCCCGGGTCTCTTTCTCATATATTTGCCTCTGCAATCTACTTTTTCCTTGCATTTATTTTCAGATCTATTAAACCAAAAATACAAAAATACATTGCTGCAATTTATTCTTATTTATTTTATTTGGCGTCCGATCTATCAATTTACTACAAATTTATCTCACGTCCGTTTGCCTACTTGAGGCGCCGTACCCCGGAAGGGATTGACAACCCCTTTAACACGTCGGGTTGCGAGGATTTGTTATCTGTGTGCAGGGGCTTTTTACATTGTGTTGCTTGGTTCTCCTACTAGTTCGATAACCTTGGTTTCTTATATGAGGGAAATACCTACCGCCGCTGTGCTGCATCATCCCTTCCTCTTTGGGGAAATACCGACGTAGCTTTAAGCGACATCAATATTCTATGGTTAACATCATACTTGGCAAGCATTTTACGGAAAGCACCAAGAATAAAGTGTGAACCACCATCATTCATTAAATATATAGGGACTCCAAACCTTGGGAAAATAACTTCCTTAAGCATTTTAATAGAGGTGTTGTGATCAGCACTACTGGTTGGAATAGCTTCTACCCACTTAGTAACATAATCAACAGTAACCAAAATATGTGTATACCCATTAGAGGAAGGAAAAGGTCCCGTGTAATCAAATCCCCAAACATCAAATGGTTCAAAAACAAGTGAATAATTTATAGGCATTTCTTGATGTTTACCGATATTACCTATTCTTTGACATTCATCACAAGATAATACGAACTTACAAACATCCTTGAAGAGAGTAGGCCAATAAAATCCGGATTGCAATACCTTGTGAGCAGTTCTATCTCCAGCATGATGCCCTCCATAAGCTTCGGAGTGACATTTTCGTAGGATTTGTCCCTGTTCATGCTCAGGTACACAACATCTAATAATACCATCTACTCCTTCTTTATAAAGATGTGGGTCATCCCAAAAGTAATGTCTTAATCATAGAAGAATTTTTTCTTTTGTTGGTATGTAAAGCTAGGTGGTAAATATTTAGCAATAATGTAATTAGCACAGTCAGCATACCAACAAGTATTATGAGAAACATTTATTGCAGCTAACTGCTCATCGGGAAAACTATCATCAATAGGTAGTGGGTCATCAAGCACATTTTCAAGCCTAGACAAGTTATCAGCTATGGGATTCTCAGCTCCTTTTCTATCAGTGATATATAAATCAAATTCTTGTAGCAGGAGAACCCATCGAATAAGTCTAGGTTTAGCATCTTTCTTTCCATAAGATATTTTATAGCATCATGATCGGTGTGAACAATTACTTTTGAATCAACAATGTAAGATCTAAATTTATCACAAGCAAACAACACTGCTAGGAATTCTTTCTCAGTAGTTGCATAATTTCATTGAGCACTGTATAGAGTTTTACATTGGTACATCGAGGTGCTATACAAATGGTTTTTAACCCCTTTCCGCGACGGAATTTGGAACCGTCGCCAAGTGAGTGTGGGCGATAGGGGGTTCCTTCCCACACGACCCAGAAACCATCAGGGATATGCCCTCCTGGCACACAAGCTCGGCAAAATGAGGTCGTGTGCGATCGGCGAGCGCTCAAATACCGTAATACATACAGTAGAGCTAAAAAAATACAATTATACAGGCGAAATTGTTTCCGGTCGCAAGTACATCCCACACAGTCAGTCCCCGCTAAACGTTTCCGTTTGTATGTACATCCCACACAGTCGCTCCAAGGAAGACGTTTCCGCTCACGGGTACATCACACACAATTTTCCCCGTTAAATCGTTTGTGATAGCGTTGCCATTGCACACGATATTAACAATTTTATCATTTGCGTTATTGAATGCATCACACACGGTGCATAGAAGAAACCGTGTGGCAAAGGCTGTCCATCACACACAATTTTTATGTGGTAAACATTTGCGCAAGGTGGCCTAACGCAAACAGTTTTCAAGAGAAGGTCATGTGTGATTGTTCATTGATCCAACACGGTTTATTCCTAGAAACTGTGTGCGTTTCCTGAGGTCATCGCCCATGGTATTTTCTCAATAACCATTTGCAATAGCAAAACCCAATTAGCAGCCTAATTCGCCATTAGCAGGCTAATTGCCCTATTATTAGTAATCCATTTATTAATATAATTGACATTCATATTAAGCACATAATATATTTCATTTCCATATTAAGGAAGCAAGATTTCATAATTGAAATACATCAGAGTACAACATGATATATCTTCAGCACTCAGCTACCCTATTACACAACTGCACCAACACCAAGTTTCACATGCAACATGTAGAACCTTTCGAAATTAGCATCATAGACAGTACATAGACATATGCATCTCATTTGGAAAACTGCTGAAGTGGAAGGCGAATATTGAGCTTTCATTCATGCTGAAGGTCTTTGCAACTTTAGTCCAGTGCCTGTGGATGATTGACCATCCGTCCTTCATCCTCTTCAGGAACACTTCAATATTGAACCGTGGGTGTTGTATGAAAACCTTCCTTGCCTCCTGACCATAGAGGTGGTTTGAGAGGTAATCATCAGTGAACTGCTTTGGAAAGGCCTGAAAACAAGGATGTGCATAAATATCTTCTCTATATTGGAAATGGGGCAAAGGAATAAAAAAAGGCAAGGTATAATAGTTAGTACCATCTTGTAGTGAACTGATGTCTTCTTCATTGTGCAGACAAAGATCTTGTTGTTTTTTGTCGCTAATTTCTTTATCCTAACAATCTTTCTGAGTTTCTTGACTTGATTGATATTCATGGACAACTCATTCCCCATATGCAAAAAGGGTCGAACAGTGGGTCAAAACCTCTGACAGCAGGACCTACATGTGCAAGACCAAATTGTTAAAAACCTAAATATTAGAATGGTTCCTGCAATTGCACAATAATGTGCTATTAGACAACGGACCATGCACGTGCTAACCTCGATTGTAAACCTCAGTGCTTCCCATTGTTTCCCTGCAACACATATAAGGTAGTTAGTCATCAGGTTAAGTAAGGGTTCGCATGCTATCAGTAAAATATGTTGATGAAAAATAAGCACATTGCAGATTCATCAGATTAATTCAAGCCACATGGAAAACCCATTTATCCAAACCAAGCATGATTAAGAACTAGGAAATATAGCACTTGTATATGTTTCTCATGTATTAAGTGCAGCCAAATTCGATTTATTCCTCACATGCACAACAATACAAAATTCTACCCACGACAATTGGACATCGCATTGCAGAATTGAACGAAGCAGTTAACTAAACACCACAACAAATAAACCAAACATTAACTGAGCACCACATTGCACAATATAACATACTCCTAATAGAAGATCAGACAGTTAAACAAACCAAGCATGCTTAACAACTTGGAAATATAGCGATTGTATTTGTTTCTCATGTATTTACTACAGCCAAATTCAATTTATTCCTCACATGGTATACAATAACAGAATGCACCCACAACTATTGACCATCGCATTGCAGAATTGAACCAAACAGTTAACTAAACACCACAACACAAACGAACCAAACATTAACTGAGCACCACATTGCACAATGTATAACCAAACCAAGCATGCTTGACAACTTGGAAATATAGCAATTGTATTCTTTTCTCATGTATTCTGTAAAGATAAATTCGATTTATTTCTCACATGGAAGATAATACAAAATTGCAGCCTGAAGAATTCAACATCACATTTGCAGAATTGAACCAAACAGTTAACTGAAGACGACAACTAATTAACCAAACAATTAATAAGTGAGCACCACACTGCACGACATATAGAACATATACACTAGAGCAACATATTGCATGGTAAAATTAGATAGCACAATTCACTAGAATTTGTTAAGGAAAGGGAGGAGCAGCACACGCAACGGGTAAACTGAGCATGCTTAATCAGCGTAGCTAGCAAATGGCAAGGTGCTCCTCCAAGATCTGGGGGCGGCACGAATGGCAGCCATCACGACCTCATCCGCGCGTGCGGCCGCGATTTGCTTCTCCGCTTCCAAATGCTCCTTGAGCTCCTGGCTATACTATGTGCACCATGGCTTAGGGCGGCGCTTATTTGGTGGAGGGGTCGGTGATTTGGGTGGAAGGTGTCGCGCCGACGGTCGGGGCATGTGGGATGTGGAAGGAGGAGGAGGATGGGGGTCGAGTGTGGATTACCTGCCTGGATAGACAAGGCCGAGAACCGTGAAGGAGGGTCGCCGGCGAGGAGGCGGCGCTGCAAGCAAGGAGTGAAGGTTTCAACTTGGAAAGGAAGGCAGAAACAGGGGAAAGTGGCTTTTGGTAAGGGGGAGGGGGCAGGGAGGTAGATATTTCCGCAGAAGCCGAGGATTTGGAATCGCTTCAGCGAAAAAACTGGCGCGCAAAGTGTCATCAGACACGGTCCCTTATTCAGAACTGTGTACGATATGTGAACATCACAAACGATTCAGATAGCTTAACCCGTGTGTGATGAGTCTGAATGTCAAAAATTTTGGTTCGAATTTCCCTGGTTACAGTGGTCATCCACGTCATTGCATAATTTGGGTACACAAAGGAGACTACAGCACACCCACACTTCTTAATCGAGCAAGTTCAGCAATTAAACAGAGCTAGCTGACCTAAACATTACTCTAGCAAATTAAAGACCGGCGCTCTTAATTAAACAAAACAAAGAGTACTACTACGGCTAGTGCACATCGATCTCCGCCGCCTCCTCCATGTCCAGCTCGCACCATACTCGGCAAGCATCTTGCCATCCGCGTCCGCCATCTCTTTGGAAAAGGCTGCCACGAGCTGGGCGTGGGCGGCCACGACCTGGGCTTGGACGGGCTCCGTCGTCGCATGGTATGTGGCGGAGGAACGGACGGCTGCTCGAACGCTCTCGGCGATTGCCAACTCTTTGGCCGTGGGTTGTCGACCGTTGTCGGAGAAGCTTCGTTCGATTTGTGCGGTGACCGCCATGAGCTGGGAGTGGGCGGCCTCGACATGGTCGTGGGAGGCCTCCATCAGGGCTAAGGCCGCCGCTGCGGAACGGACAGCTGATGTGTCGCTCTCGCTAGTTGCTATCCCTGAGGCAGATGTTGCTGCCACCGCCTGAGAGGCAACAGCGGCCGTTTGGGCTGCCTTGGCCGCCCGGTCGTAGATTGCAGCCGCGCTCATGCACCTTGTTAGCACATGCATGGCGGCTGCGGCCGCGCTGTTGCCGGAGTGGGCCGTCGAAGTTGCCCTCACGACGCGGGTCCACGTCCCCATCTTTCACCGGCGACGATTGAACAGTGAAATGATATTTGGGGAGCGAGCTAGTGTGCTTGACACGCTAGCTGTGGACTGTAGCCGACGCACCTTCTCGCGTAAGCCATAGGCGTACTATACACCGACGGCGCTCCAAGATATTTTGTACTGCATCTCACACGGTTGGTGATAATAAATTGTGTGGGATCTACTTGATTTTCATCTTGATTTGAATTACATAATTGGGTCACAACGGCAATGGACGGTGTTTGAATTGCTAGACCTTTTATCTGCAGTGAACATGCAACTATATGTGTGTCGTAAAAGAATTGGAATTAATCAGGGTTCATTTGGACATTTTATACATTAAATTGGTTTTCTAGCCATTTCAGGTGCACAATTCAAAATTAAACTACATGCACATGCTCTGGTGCGCCAACATGGGTTGTAAAATCATATATGTGTCCATGGGTTTATGCTTATGTCCCATGCAAGAAATGGGGATGAATTTCGAACACCACGACACTGTGGCTCTCCGGCAAACGTCGACGTACTTGTTTTTGTAATTCTAATAAATCCAAAATTCGTCCGAAACTGATGAAACTTGGCATGCTATCATGGAGCGGCATCAACATGCCGTGGTATAATTTTTGTCCCATTTGCGGCAGGTTTGGGTATAAGCTTCTCACAAACCTGAGCTTCTCACAACAAGTGTGATGGTTTCAGTAGGGAACATTTCACCTTTCTAGGCGAAACAATATTCTGTTGCCTCTTCTCGATTTCAAATTTTTCCTAGTGTCAACATAGAACAATAGGAGTGTTGTGTCAAATTTTGGGATTTTTCGGGGTTCGCGTGGACATGTTTATACATTAACTGAGTTTTCTATGCATTCATGGGCATAATTCAAATTTGAACTACAGGCACATACTCTAATGCATATAAATTAGTTGAAAATTCAAATCTGTGTCCTTGGTTGCATGCTTCGGTGCCATGCAAGAAATGATAATGAATGTGAAACACCCTGCCACTGTCACTCGGCCGCAAACATTGAGATACCTGGTTTTTAAATTCTAGTAAATCTAAAGCTCATCTGAAATTCATGAAACTTGGCATGCTATCATGGAGCGGCGTCAACATGCTGTGGTAATTTTTTTGTCCCATTTGGGGTAGGTTTGGGGATATGCTTCTCACAAACCAGAGCTTCTCACAACAAGCCTGATGGTTTCGGTACGGAACGTTTCACCTTTCTGGACAAAACGATATCCATTGCCTCTTATCGATTTCAATTTTTTTCCTAGTGTCAACATAGAACAACAGGAGTGTTGTGTCAATTTTTGGGATTTTTCGGGGTTCGCTTGGACATATTTATACATTAACAGAGTTTTCTATGCATTCATGTGCACAATACAAATTTGAACTACAGGCACATGCTCTAACGCATATAAATTGGTTGAAAATTCAAATATGTGTCCTTGGTTGCATGCTTAGGTCCCATGCAATAAATGGGAATGAATGTCAAACACCCTGCCACTGTCACTCAGCCGCAAACATTGAGATACCTGATTTTTAAATTCTAGTAAATCCAAAGCTCGTCTGAAATTCATGATACTTGGCATGCTATCATGGAGCGTCATCAACATGTCGTGGTAAATTTTTTGTCCCATTTGGGGCAGGTTTGGGTATATGCTTCTCACACACCAGAGCTTCTCACAACAAGCATGATGGTTTTGGTAGGGAACGTCCCACCTTTGGGGACGAAATGATATCCATTGCATCTTATTGCTTTCAAAAAATTTCTCGTGTCAACATAGAACAACATGAGTGTTGTGTCAATTTTTGGGATTTTCGGGGTTCGTTTGGACATTTTTATGCATTAATTGAGTTTTCAATGCATTTATGTGCATAATTCAAATTTGAACTACATGCACATGCTCCAGTGCATATAAATTGGTTGCAAATTCAAATATGTGTCCTTGGTTGCATGCTTAGGTCCCATGCAAGAAATGGGAATGAATGTCAAACACCCTACCACCGTCAATCGGCCACAAACATTGAGATACCTGGTTTTTAAATTCTAGTAAATCCAAAACTCGTCTGAAATTCATGAAACTTGGCATGCTATCATGGAGCGGCATCAACATGCCGTGGTAAATTTTTTGTCCCATTTGGGGCAGGTTTGGGTATATGCTTCTCACAAAACAGAGCTTCTCACAACAAGCATGATGGTTTCGGTAGGGAACGTCCCACCTTTGGGGACAAAACGATATCCATTGCCTCTTATTGCTTTCAAAAAAATTCTCGTGTCAGCATAGAACAACAGGAGTGTTGTGTCAATTTTTGGGATTTTTCGGGGTTCGTTTGGACATTTCTATGCATTAATTGAGGTTTTCAATGCATTTATATGCATAATTCAAATTTGAACTACATTCACATGCTCCAGTGCATATAAATTGGTTTAAAAATCAAATCTTGGTCCTTGGGTGCATGCTTATGTCCCATGCAAGAAATGGGAATGAATTTCAAACACCAGGGCACCGTTGATTGCCGGCAAAACGTTGAGATACTTTGTTTTTAAATTCTAGCAAATCCAAAACTCGTCTTAAATTCATGAAACTTGGCATGCTATCATGGAATGGCACCCGACATGCTGTGGTATTTTTCGTGTCCATTTTGAGAGAAGGCGTGCAAGCTGTCCTCCAATGCACAGGCTCACCGGGAAGCATGCGAGCTGTATGCTGCGTAGGCTCACTGGGAAGCGAGCCCTTTGACTTCCATGGCCGCCCACCTTCCTCTCCATTAATGGCGCCCGAGCCGCTGCTTAATACGGGCGGCCTTACTGTTCGCTTCCTATTCCCCTCCCTCCCGCAGACCTCCACCAACTCCATGGCGCAAAAGGATCATCTGCCACTAGTCTTCAAGTTTGGTGAAGTCGACTCCGAGCCAGAGGAGATAGAAAATAAGGAGGAATGGGGCCTCATGGACATGGCCCAGAACGAGCTGGCCACGGCGGTTGCTGCCCCCGCTCCCGTCCCAGCTCCCATCCCCGTGCCCGCGCCAGCGACCATCCCCGTAGCATTGATGGGCCGGTCACCGAGCACTATCGCAGAGCTGGAAGTCGCGGGCGTCAGCGAGGTCTCCGCAGAGCCACGCGAGCTCGTGTATGTGCCAGCGCCAGCGCCCGTGCCCGTGCGCGCCCCTCCACCCACCGCGGCGCCGGTCCCCGTGTGTTTGGCTGCACCCGCCGCGACCGTGCCCGTGTGCGCGCCCCCCTCAGCGGCATGGGACGCCGCCGTCGACCGCTACCTCTCAGCGCCGCCAGCTGTCGTCCTCCCGTGCCCCGCCCGTCGATCGCGCGAGGACATGATGTTTGATTTACAAGTGAAGAACATTCTGTGTTGCATTAAAGACTTCAACAACGGCATCCCGAAGGAGGACAACGTCAACGACGGCGCGGCACGCCGCCTCCGCCGCCGCCGAAAATAGTTTTTTTCTTGGGTTTAATACTATATCTCGATCATATGAATATAATTCACAGTATGACTGAATGAAAGATATGGTTTGAGTGAACTTGCATTTTTCTCTCTTAATGTAGAGACTTATCAAATGATTTTCTTTTGAATTTCAATGGTTTTTAAATATAAAACACTCATCGCAAATGTTTTAGTTAGAACACCCATATGCAAACCGACAGCTTCCCCAGGAAGCGAAGGGAAAATGTGCCGAGCAGGATTTGTGCAGCTCTTGATCGCAAATGTTTTAGATAGAACACCCGTATGCAAAGTGAGAGCAGGATTTGTGCATCTCTTCAACACAAACGGTTCTTTTGGATGACCCGTGTGCAACCACTTACAAACAATTTGGTAAGATTTGCATCTATGATATTGGGTATGTTGCCATTTGTCAAACTGGAAAGATTGACATTTGTTGATCTAGTAACATTGCCATTTGTCAACCTTGTAACACTTTGATTTGTCAAAATATGAAGCTAAAAATCACTAGCAGTATCTAATTTTTGCAACTAAAATTCAGTAATTAAGCATAGATTTCATTCATGGATTAAGCAGTCGTTCTTTATACGAAAAGTTCAACTCAACAGCTGAACCGACCAAAATTTTCACCAATTATTGCCAACCACATACTGAAATAGCTAGTTCTACTTTATATACTAGCTAATTTTAAGTACGTTGTACAGTTCCACCACATCTATAGTCAGATGAACTGAACAAAATAGCCCCTAAATACTACTACTACGGAGGGGCTTTGTACTACTTCCGGCTGCCTCTCCTCTGTCGAGCACGCTCAGTAAGAGGCAGAGGAGGAGGAGCCTACCGATGAGCTGGACAACTGCAATACGGTGCCTGCCGCTGCTGCAGCTTCAGCGACTCTCACCTCGAACGCCCTCTGCCGCTCTAGACGACCCCTCTCGAAGCGGTGGTTCTCCTCGTAGATCTCCTGATTCCTTGCCTCTGAGGCAGCGTGTGCCATGGCCACAGCGGTGGTAAGGCTCTTTGCGTGCTCGACAAGGCGCTCCTCCTCCTCCCATAGGAACTCGGTGTAGCTCACAAGGTCGCTGATGCACATGCGGGCATCCACCTCCGCCTCCCGCCTTCGGGCGGTGGTGGCAGAGCGGGTGATGACCCCGGTGGTCGACGGTGGGCTGGCGGCCATGGCGGCCGACGATGGGGTGGCGGCCACGACCACCACCTCCCGCCTTCGGGCCACGGTGGCGTAGCGGGTGATGGCCACGGTGGCCAGCAGTGGGGTGGCGGCCACGACGGCCACCTCCCGCCTTCGGGCCGCGTCGGTGGAGCAGGTGATGGCCCTGGCTTTCGAAGGTCGTGTGGCAGCAACGGCAGCCGGCAGCAGCTGCCGACGGGCAGCGGCGGCGGAGCATGTGGTGGGTGTTCCGCGCACACCCAACAGGGATGCCACGCGCACTACACTACGCCGGGGGCTGCCCCGCCGCCGCGGTGTAGCCTCCCAGCTAGAGCTGTCCTCTGATGACGGCGGAGTGGCTGAGCGATGACGGCGGACCGGTGCCATTGGCAATTGTGGAGAAGTAGACGAGATAAGCTACAGGGAGGGAGGGGAAAATGCGACGCAGGACTCGCCGGCCGTGAGGGTTTGTATAGCAGACCGGTAAGCATTGGGATTTTGGGGATTTCACCGAGTCAGGTGGGAAGCTTGCGCGGGAACCTTGCGCGGGAACCTGCGAGGTTGCGCGGGAATGGGCTCACCGACGATTCATTGGTGCCACCGTTTGGCCAAAAGAACGCCCCCGTGTGCTGCGCAAGCTTGCGCTGTAAGCCGTCTACGGCAGCGGGGTGACAAAACGTGCGAGAGGAGGACGCAAGGCCACGTACACATACGATCAATAAAAAAACGTTTGCGATTTAGTTACCTACTATACCACCGTCCTGGTTTATAAGTATGATTTAACTAATAAAATACGAATGCATGTCGCCAAAGATTATATAGTTGGATTCGTATTTGAACATAGTTTCCAATTATATAATTCTTATAACATGCATTAATATTTTGTAGGTTAAATTTGAAGGCAAAGTATGGCATGGAATATAAAGGGGACTATAGACCAAGACGGAGGTAGTAGGACACGGCCGCTCTCTACGCAGCGACGCAACTGTCGGCCAGCTTGTAGGCGACCATTTCCTGTGTGTTCAACTGCTCTATGCATGTGGTTGCTTGCGGTTGAGGCGGTCAAGGCGCACACTGCTTGCATCCCGCCGTGCGCGCTCTGCTCTCGCGTCCCTCTGGGTGCTCTGCCCTCGTCCCTCCATGCGCGCTGCCAGTGTTTGGGGCCGGTGCACGATCACACACGTTCATGTGCATGCGGTTGCGCCGGGCGCGGCGCGACAATGCAGTTACCCGCTGCCAAAACTGCCATGCGGACGCGCAGAGAATCCAGGCCGCCCAGCCCCCATTTATTCCTGCGGCCATTTACCTTCATCTATCGCGTCACACGACACAATAAGCACACCCCCGACGACACATACAGAGCGGACATCCAGCGGTTCCAATGGCAAGCCCCGTGGCTCCAATGGCGCTCCCAGCGGCCGACGACGACAACGGCGGGCAGTTCACCACACATCACGTAGTGGACACCCACGTGAGGGGGAAGGCCATCTCGGTGGTGTACACGAACGATCCGGTCTCAGTGGAGAGCTCCATCCAAACTATGGAGCAGTTCCTTGCCGAGGACAAGTACCAAGTGGTCGGCTTCGACCTCGAGTACACAATCGGTCATGCCGGGCACGATCAGAAGGTTGCCGTCACCCAGTTGTGCGTGCGGCATGACGTCCTCGTCTACCACTACCATCTTGCCACAAGGCCTTGCGAGCGTTTCTCCAGGTTTATCAACAGCTCCGACTAAAGTTTCGCTACGGTGGACACCACCAACGATCTAAAAGCGCTCAAGGTTTCGGGCTTGAAATGCCTGAATCTTGTCAACATCCAGCACCACAACAAGGTCTGGGGCAGCGACAAAAACAAACTGAACTCCCTGGTTAACCTCGCCTCTACCATCATCGACCCCTACTACATGAAGATGAAGAATGAGAGCAAGAAGGACAAGAACGCCCGGCACAGTGTGTGGCATGAGAGACTGGATGAACATGTCATGTACGTGACCAAGGACGCGTACACAAGCTACGAGATGTACAGGTGGATCGTTGACATGAGGAAGTGTCTTCTTCCTGCCCCCAGACGAGGGATCGAGCCACAGAGCAGTGGCAGGAGCGTCACAAGAAGTAGATGACTAGACGATCGTTTCTCCTACTTTAGAATGCATGCAATTGTTTATTGAGGTGTGTGCGAATGATCTATATAGTCACTTATGTAATTGGATGTTTATTTCAGTTATATATATATATATACATGTTATTCTTTTGTAGACAGAGCAAATCACACGGCTTATTAGCAGCAACCGTCTGTGTTATTAATGGTCTTCACACACATTTCTGATTACGGACCTGTTTGCCGCGTATCACACACATCTTGTTCAGTTGAACTGTTTCCATTGTGGTGCCTAATCACACATAGTTCATCCTAGTGAACCATATGTTGTATATCGCACACACCTTCATCTGGCTGCCCGTTTCTTTTGTTCCTCCTCATCGCAAACAGTTAATTGAACTGAACCATATGCCCTGCATCGCACACGCAACTAAAATCTGAACCGTGTTTGATGCATCCGTCATCGCAAATGTTTTGCACCTTTTTTGACGGTTTTTTACACCACCGTTTGCGATTATGGCATCGCACATAGTTTCATCAAAGGGTCTCTAATTCGACTGTCGTGTTTGGACCATCCTGCAGTAGTGTTACTAGCATAATGAATAACATTCAATTTCTTATCAACTCTTTGTCCTAGAACAGCACCAACAGCATAATCACTAGCATCACACATAATTTCAAAAGGCAAGTTCCAATCAGGTGGTTGAACAATAGGTGCAGAAATTAAGGCTTTCTTGAGTGTTTCGAAGGCTTCTAAACAATCATCATCAAAACAAAAAGAACATTCTTTTGCAAAAGATTCCTAACAGGCCTACAAATTTTTGAAAAGTCTTTGATAAATCTCCTATAGAAACCAGCATGACCTAGGAAACTATGAATACTTTTGATATCTTTAGGACATGGCATTTTCTCAATTGCATCAACCTTAGCTTTGTCCACTTCAATACCTCTTTCAGAAATTTTATGCCCAAAACAATACCTTCATTAACCATAAAGTGGCACTTCTCCCAATTTAAGACAAGATTTGTTTGCTCGCATCTCTGCAAAACTCAATCAAGATTGCTTAAACAATCATCAAAAGACTTCCCATAAATAGAGAAGTCATCCATGAAAACCTCAACAATCCTTTCACAAAAATCAGAGAATATAGCAGTCATACATATTTGAAAGGTAGCAGGTGCATTGCATAAACCAAAAGGCATACGTCTATAAGCATAAGTTCCAAAGGGACAAGTGAAAGTGGTCTTTTCTTGATCAGGTTGAGAAACAGGTATTTGTGAAAAACCAGAGTATCCATCAAGGAAGCAAAAATTGTGTGCTTAGATAATCTTTCTAGCATTTGATCGATAAAAGGCAGAGGGTAATGATCTTTTCTAGTTGCTTTGTTTAGTTTTCTAAAATCAATTACCATTCTATAGCATGTAACAATTCTTTGTGGAATAAATTCATTCTTATCATTAGGAACAACAGTAATACCTCCCTTAGGGACACAATGAACATGACTTACCCATCTACTATCAGCTATAGGATAGATTATACCTGCTTCCAGAAGTTTTAAGATTTCCATTCTTACCAGTTCCTTCATTTTTGGATTTAACCGACGTTGGTGATCAACAAGGGGTTTAGCATCAGGTTCCATGTTAATCTTGTGTTGACATAGAGTGGGACTAATGCCCTTTAAATCATCAAGAGTATATCCAATAGGAGCTCGGTGCTTCCTTAGAACTTTCAATAATCTTTCTTCTTCATGTTCTGAAAGGTTAGCACTAATAATAATAGGATATATCTTCTTCTCATCGAGATAAGCACATTTAAAAGTGTCTCGCAATTGTTTTAATTCAAACATAGGATCACCTTTAGGTGGAGGAGGACCTCCTAGAGTTTCAATAGGCAAATTGTGTTTAAGCAATGGACGCTGTTCAAACAAAACATTATCTATTTCATTTCTTTCGTGCAGATGTAAATCATTTTCATGGTCTAGCAAGTATTGTTCTAGTGGATCAGTAGGAGGCACAACAATAGAAGCAAGACCAATTATTTCATCCTTACTAGGCAATTCTTTTTCATGAAGCTTTCTACTAAACTTGGAAAAATTAAACTCATGAGACTCATCACCAAAAATAACACTGACAGTTTGTTTCTCATAATCTATTTTAGCATTAACGGTGTTCAAGAAAGGTCTACCAAAGATAATGGGACAAAAGTCATCTTGTGGGGAACCAAGAACAAGAAAATCAGTAGGGTATTTTATTTTGCCACACAAGACTTCAACATCTCTAACAATCCCAATTGGTGATATAGTATCTGTATTAGCAAGTTTAATAGTATCTATGTCTTCTATCTCTGCGGGTGCTATGTCATTCATAATTTCTTGATATAGGGAATAAGGAATAGCACTCACGCTAGCACCTATGTCACATAAACCATGATAACAGTGATCTCCTATTTTAACTGAGACAACGGGCATGCCAACAACATGTCTATGTTTATCCCTTTTATCAGGTTTGGCAATTCTAACAGCTTCATCACACAACTAAATAACATGCCCATCTATATTTTCTTCCAGGAGATCCTTAACCATAGCAACACTATGTTCTACTTTGATTTGTTCATCAGGTTTAGGTGTCCTAATGTAACTTTTGTTGACCCCAGTTGAAACTTTAGCATGTTCCTTTATCCTAACAGGGAAATGTGGTTTCTCAATATAAGCAGTAGGAACAATTGGATCAACATTATAAAGTATAGTTTCCTCTTTAGCTATTACCGGTTCTTTAATAGGTGGGTGATATTTAAACCACTTCTCTTTAGGGAGATAAACATGATTAGCACATGATTCACAAAAGGAGGCTACTATCTCAGAGTCAAGTCCATATTTAGTGCTAAACTTTTGAAAAGCATCGGTATTCATAAAAGATTTAACACAATCATACTTAAGCTTAATACCTAACTCTTTACCTTCGTCGAGTTCCCAATCTTCAGAGTTGCGTTCAATTCTTTCCAAAAGATCCCACCGGAATTCAATAGTCTTCTTCATAAAATAACTAGCACAAGAAGTATCAAGCACGGATTGATCATTATGAGAAAGACGAGCATAAAAATTCTGGATAATAATTTCTCTTGAGAGCTCATGATTAGGGCATGAATATAACATTGACTTAAGCCTCCCACAAGCTAGAGCGATACTTTCTCCTTCACGAGGCAAAAAATTATATATGTAATTCCGATCACGATGAACTAGATGCATGGGATAATTTTTTTGGTGGAACTCCAATTTCAATCGATTCCAATTCCAAGATCCAATATCATCGCATAGCCTATACCATGACAATGCTTTTCCCTTCAAAGATAAAGGGAAAACCTTCTTCTTTACTCCATCTCCGGGTAAACCTGCAAGCTTAAACAATCCACAAATTTGTTCCACATATATCAAGTGCATATCAGGATGTTCGGTTCCATCTCCTGCATAAGGATTAGCTAGCAGTTGTTCTATCATACCCGAAGGAATTTCATATTCAATATTTTCAGTAGGTGCAGTAGGTGGAGTGGTAGCTAATTGTGGTTCTGGTCGAGGTGAAGATACCCCGAACAAACCCCTCAAAGGATTGTTTTCCATAGTAACTAGTGACAGTAAATTTTAGCACTCTATATAAATGTTTCCTTACCAAAGGCGCTTCACTCCCCGGCAACGGCGCCAGAAAATAGCCTTGATGACCCACAAGTATGTGGGATCAATTGTAGCTCTTTTCGATAAGTAAGAGTGTCGAACCCAACGTGGAGCAGAAGGAAATGACAGGTCGTTTTCAGCAAGGTAATGTCTGCAAGTGCTGAAATTGTAAGTAGCAGAGTAGATTGATAGCAAGATAATTTGTACCGAGAAAGTAACGATACTAGTAAAAAAAGTGCAGCAAGGTAGCCCAATCCTTTTGAGGCAAAGGACAGGCCAAAACAGTCTCTTATAATAAGCAAAGCGTTCTTGAGGGTACACGGGTATTTCATCTAGTCACTTTCATCATGTTGATTCGATTCGTGTTCGCTACTTTGATAATTTGATATGTGGGTGGACCGGTGCTTAGGTGCTGTTCTTACTTGAACAAACCTCCAACTTATGGTTAACCCTCTCGCAAGCATCCGCAACTACGAGAAAAGTATTAAGAAAAAATTCTAACCATAGCATTAAACTTTTGGATCCAATCGGTCCCTTACGGAATAGCGCATAAACTAGGGTTTAAGCTTCTGTCACTCTCGCAACCCATCATCTAATAACTACTCCACAATGATTTCCCTTAGGCCCAAATATGGTGAAGTGTCATGTAGTCGACATTCACATGACACCACTAAGGGAATCACAACATACATACTATCAAAATATCAAACACACATCAAGTTCACATGATTACTTGCAACATGATTTCTCCCGTGACCTCAAGAACAAAAGTAACTACTCACAAATGATAATCATGCTCAAGATCAGAGGGGTATTAAATAGCATATTGGATCTAAACATATAATCTTCCACCAAATAAACCATATAGTAATCAACTACAAGATGTAATCAACACTACTAGTCACCTACAAGCACCAACCTAGAGTTCCAGTAACAAGATTGAACACAAGAGATGAACTAGGATTTGAGATGAGATGGTGTTGAATATGTTGATGGAGATTTCTCTCCCTAAGATGGGATAGTTGTTGGTGATGATGATGACGATGATTTCCCCCTCCGGGAGGGAAGTTCCCCCGGCGGAATCGCTCCGCCGGAGGGCAAAAGTGCTCCTGCCCAAGTTCCGCCTCGAGACGGCGGCGTCCGTCCCGAAAGTCCTCTTCTTATTTTTTTCTAGGTCAAAATGACTTAAATACCAGAAGATGGGCACTGGAGGTGGGCCTGGGTGAGCACAACCCACCAGGGCGCGCCTGGAGGCCTAGGCGCGCCCTGGTGTCTTGTGCTCACCAGGATGGCCCCCTCTGGTACTTATTGGCTCCAATATTCTTCATATATTCCATAAAAATTCTCCGTAAAGTTTCAGCTTATTTGGAGTTGTGCAGAATAGGTAGCCTGATGTAGCTTTTCCAAGTCCATATTTCCAGCTGCCGGTATTCTCCCTCTTTGTGTGTACCTAGTATATTATGAGAGAAAATGCATTATAATTGCACCAAAAAGCATTGTTATGCATAAAAAAATCATAAATAACAGTAGGAAAAGATGATGCAAAATGGACGTATCAGTAGGCCCAGAGTTAGGTCGTCGGGGAATACATCTTGGAATTCCTGCAATAGAGAAGATAACACTAAAGGTAGATTGTGAGAGAAGTTAGTTTTTGGTGCCTCGTCCATGCACAAAAGGACATAGTGCATAACACTTGATGGGTTCTCACACACTTCTCTCATCTCACTTTTGGTGGCAAATAGCACTAAGTTCTTCTTGTCGCTCATCATGGAGGCACTCGATCTGGGCTTGTGGCGCTCACTCTCTTTTTGGTGGTTCGCTCTCTCTCTATTCTCTCCATGATGGGTGGCTTGCTTGTCGGCGATCACTTGGCTTGGAGACATAGGTCATAACACGTACTCCTTTCCCTTCATCTTGAAGCTATAGTGGTTGGTACGCCCGTTGTGGATGACGCCTCGGTCAAATTGCCATGGTCATCCAAGAAGGAGGTGGCAAACGGACATCGGAACGACATCACACTCCAAAGTGTCTTCGTATGCTCCTATCTTGAAGGAAACTCACACCATATGCTCGACTTGGATAGTGTCGGAGTCGCTTAGCCATTGGACCTTGTAGGGGTATGGGTGCTTCATCTTGATCAATTGGAGCTTGGATCATAGTTCTTCACTTGCCAAGTTATGGCAACTTCCTCCATCGATGATGACCTTCACGGACCTTCCATCGATGTCGGCCTTGGTATGGAAGATATGGCATCTTTGGTCTTCGCCTTGTTGATGTTGAAGTGTCAAGACCTTGGAGACAACAAGAGCGGGGCTCGAATCTTCGTCACAAAAGACTTGATCATCTTCATCTTCGTTCACTTGCCGATGCATGGCCACTTGTGCAATGGCGTACATTTCCTCTTCACTCATGGAGTCATAGGTTCTGTCGTCGTTGAGGATCATGGTGCGTTTGTTGGTACATTCGAAGGACTTTTGGCCTCGGCCGCCGCATGTGAAACACTTGATTGAACTTGTCTTGATGGTCTCATCGGTTGGAGTAGATGATGATGAAGCTCTCAGCTTGAAGTTGCTTGTAGTAGGAGGACGACTTGAGGTTGTCGAAGTTTTCTTGTAAGTTGACTTGTCGCCGTTGCTTGTAGAAGGTTTGGTTGAGGTAGAAGGCGTCGGAGTCATTGAAACTTGGTTGTTGGAGAAGCCGTAGCTCTTGTAAGAGTACTTGGCATACTTGAAGTCATCTTGCACTTGATGTTTCCCCTTGGTATCTTGGTGCACTAGCTCGATGAGGTTTGAGCATGGTTGGAAGTCAGCGATCTTCTTGATAGGATGATTGAGTCCATTCAAGAAACGTGCCATAGTTTGCTCATCATCTTCCTTGACATTGGCTCTTATCATATCAATCTCCATTTCTTTGTAGTACTCTTCAATGCTCTTTGTTCCTTGCTTGAGGAGTTGGAGTTTCTTGAAGAGGTCACAGTTGTAGTAGGTTGGACAAAATGTGCTCTCATGACATCCTTCATTTGATCCCAAGTGGTGGTTGGTGGTTCACCTCTTGCTTCTCGTCGCTCGATGACTTGTTCCCACCATATGAGGACATTGTCTTGGAACTCAAGGTATTCCATGGCGATCTTCTTCTCTTCCTCATAGTTGTGCAAACGGAAGGTCTTGTCAACCTTCAATGCCCATGAAAGGTACTCTTCAGGATCATTACTTCCGGTGAACTTGGGCATGGTGAACTTTAGCTTGTCGTAGCGTTGCTCTTCATTGTGTTGGGATCGAGGGTGATGACGCCCTTGATGAGGAGGATTGTCTCCCTCAACTTGCTCTTGGCGTGGAGGATTGTCAACCTCATGTTTCTCTTGGCGAACTTGGGGTTCTTGTCGAGGAGCTTGTGGAACTTGTTGGTGTACTCTTGCTTGATAGTTCCTCTCTTGAACTTCTTCGCGAAGTGCTTCTTCTTGCTCACGAGTATGCCGGTTGCATTCGGCAACGGCGCGACTCGCGTCGTGGAGGGCATGTTGCGCCTCAAGTGCTTGGGCTTCATGCCATTGTTGTTGTTGTCGGAGCGCGTCGGCATCTTACTATTCTTGATGTTGGCGCACCCGCTCTTCCTCTTGTTGGCTTTGGCGTTTCCTATCTTGTGCTTGCGCAAGAGTAGCTTGGTTTTGGCGATGCCGATGTGCTTGCTCGTCAAATTTCTCTTGTGTAGGATTGCCGTGTAGAGGACTGCAGTTTGCTTGACGGTCTTGGCGCGCGGCTCATCCAAGAGTGTTCGATGTCGGTGTACTTGAGCCAGAGATGGTGTCGTCGGAGTGTCGACTCTAGCGGCGCCGTCTTGAGTAGGACGAAGTGGTAGAAGAGTGGTTGACCAACAAGGCACGTATCTCGTCCATTCTTGCATTGTTCTCTTGTTTTTGTTCGTCGAGCTTGTTGTCGAAGTAGTCTCTTGTACGTTGCTCAAAGAGTCACAAGTCGGTGGCGAGGTTGTCGATGCGGTCGCTCAATGCTTTTTGTTCTTGATGCAAAGCTCTTTGTGCACCAAAGAGGTGGTTCTTAGTGACGTAGGTGTTCGAGTCGTCGTCTTGCTCGATGAAGAGTGTGTTGGTAGAAGAACTTGGCCTATCCATCATTCCAAGCAAATATGTGAGTGGGAGAAAGAGAAGAACTTATACCAAATGTACCTTGACCGATGTTGAAGATGGATCAATGATCACTCAAATGTGTAACAAGGAAATAACACAATTGGTACCAATTCTTGTTGGTTCTCACACCTACACAAAGAAAGCTTAAAGGTGGAGCTCGGTTAGGATGGTGGCACAAAATTTATGCAATTGTTAGTGAGACTCAATAATTTTGGAAAAGATTCATAAATTTGCAAATGCAACAAGTAGACCAATAGCAAGATATGGTACACAGAAACAGACACACGGAAAGATAAATGGGGTCATGCAACCAAGGAATGAGCCAAAATGTGGAATCCAAAAATGCTCTTGTTGCACAACTCTAGAGAGACGCTAGCACGATTGCACAATAGGCGGATACGAAACTTGTGCACAACCTACTAAGCAAAAATGCAACGACTTCTATCCCAAATATGCTATATGTATGGTGTTCCGATGATATGATCCAAGATGATCGAGTATGACAATCTTAATGTAGTATGATGCTATGGTTCTTTCTTAAAAGCTCTTTGCTTATCTTTCCCTTTAGCTTAAAAGATTGTTTGGCTCTTTCTCTTTTGAGCTCTTTCTCATGCAAAACTTCATGAACCAAGATAGCAATTGTGTATACGCGATGACAACCTTGTGACACAAGAGATGATACCAAGATATGTACGAAGATGATATGGTATGTATGCAATGGGAGATATGATCACTAATGTGCACAAGTAACATTGCCAGAAATACTCAAAGGCTAATCTTGATAGGCAAGGTACACAAAATGGGCTATGGGGTTATCACTGCAATGGCGAGAATGTACAATGATGGGATATTACGATACCAAGATGATATAGAGGTTACCGTTCTTGCTTACGGTGAAGGTGTCAAAATGGTGAGGTGCTCGATGTCGACGACGAGTATGAGCGGCGGTGATGTCGTTGTCGAACCATCCCTATGTAGCCGAAACATGTTAGAAAACGGAAATCGCAACTCAAATCTCAAAGACCAAATGTGTCAAAATTTGTTGGAGTGTGTATCGGGTAAGCAAAGGTGGTTGCGGAAGGCGATGGTGGTTGGGTAGGTTGAAGTATTAGAGTGTAGATATGGAAGGTGGTATATATTGGAGTGCGTATGCGGAAGTGGAAGTGGAACGGTGGTGGTGGCCGAACTGGAAAAAGTTCAGTTTCGTCAGGTATCGTCGGACGTCCAATGGTGGTCGGACGACCGGTACTCATCGTACGTCTGGAGACGGTCGGATGTCCGGTGCCTGGGCGATTTCGGGCACGGGATGAACTTCGAGGGTTCGTGGTGGGGAGGTAAAATTGGGGCAAAATTGGGCGACTTTGTGGATGAAGAAGGTGGAGATGGTGGTGAAAAGCTAGATCCACTCGTGGCAAAGCAAATCCATGGATCAAATCTAACAAAACTTCATCAAAACTAACAAATAAAAAAATTAGGGCTATTTTGGTGGGGAATTTTCGAATTTGGGGAAGAACACAACAAAACAAGGTTAGAAAACAAGGGTAGGGGCTCCAAATTCGAGATCAACCTTGGCTCTGGTACCAAGATGATGTAGGGTAGAACCCAAGGGCCCAATCTTTCACGATTGGAGCGGATCCTACGAATAACACGAGGGGAAAACGAGAGAAATCAGTCAAACCAACAAGATTCGGTTACACATGTGCTAGATCCTCGAAACACAAAGCGATACACGATCCATGATCAACAAAGGACGATACAAGATGTAACTAGTTCATCTCCGTGAGGAGGCCTTGAGGGGGTCTTCCCGTGAGGGGTCTTGAATCCGCTTGGGGGATCTTCTCCGAAGAGGTCGTGGACTCCAATCGAGAAGTAACCAAGTGGATGACCAAAACTCTATCTTTCAAATGAGATAATCCTTTGCTAACCCTGGAAAGAGAGAGGAGGACGATTATATATAGTCTAAGGGGGCGAAAGGGTACATGGGCCTCGGCCCAATACGCTGTGCACAGGCAGGCGTCGGTCGTCTGGACGCTGTCGGACGTCCGGTGGCTTGCGAGGGTCCGGACATCCGGAAGCGGTCGGACGTCTAACATTTTGGCTCGGGTCAGGCGGCGTCGGATTTCCGAAGATGATTGGCCATCCGGTCGTCGGTCGTCCGGAGGCTTAGGACTTCCGAGAATTTCCCTTCTGTTGGGTGACACCGAATGTCCGGAGGGGCTCGGTCGTCCGGATGCTGGGGTGTGTCGGATGTCCGGTCCGCATCGGTCGTCCGGCCACTGTAGGTGCGCAGGCTGGGACTTGGCTGGTTGGCTGGCGCTTCCAGGCTTCGGACATCCGGTCCAGACCGGTCGTCTTGTGGCTGTAGACTTCTGGCAGCTCTTCTTCTTGATCCTTGTACTTGGTGTCCTCCTCGTCTTGTCCGTTGGGTGTCGCTGACCCGTGGCCTTCCTCTAGGGTCTCCGCTTGAGGTAGTAGCCATGTCTCATATGTAGGAAGTGGTAGTTCGGAGAGGAGCGAGTTCACCTTATCTTCGATAGCCTTTGCTCGAGCCCTTGTCATTGGTCCAAGTGGCGTCGTGGGAGGTGTAGGTAGGTCCATGGGGATGACCTTGGGATGCTCCGCATCAACTTTCATGAATAGCTTGGCGAAGAGATGAATTAAGTTGATCGACCGGAAATCTTGCAGCATCGTGATGTCGGGTCATTTGGGCAGAAGCGTGAGGAACTCCTCGTTGTGCCTTTGACAAGCTGTACGCCCTGAATTCCAAGATCTAACCATGGTCATCAGGAACTCCAAGGTTTTTCCCTATCAGTTTGAATCGGCACTAGTGAAAATGCCAACTTTTAAACAAGTAATTAGTTTCCTCGGCCTTGGAGTATTTGGAAAAAAATTATAGTATCTCACCCTTAGGAGCAAATAGCAAACTAAACTTCTACTCCGAATCTCTTCATGGACTATACTTATAGCATCTTCAATAGAAGATGTAGATGCAAAACTAACTAACTTTTACATTATGAAGACCTAAAAACGCTGATTCAGATGATGTAGATGTAAAAAAAATACATCACCTCTCCAAGTGATGGAAAACACAACACTTGAAGATCCAAATTTGCATCACTAGTTGTCTGGTGATGTATATCCGTAATCGCGCACCAACCACCCAACCACCACTTCATTTCTTCCCAACCAACCGGGTGACCACCTCCACGCCTCCTGCCGAACTTCCGCCATCGTGCCACCCTCCCACTATACCACGCCGCACCGCCCCGCTGCCACTTGGTCCGTCGCATCTCCGTTGTCGCCCGCCTCCAAATCGGCCGCTTTTCTGCCGCCCATCCACCACCGCGCCACTGCCCGATTCAAGCACTCCGCTGCTGCACTGATTCAAGCCCTTTGTCGGCGCCCGATTCAAGCCCATCGCCGTCTCCACTACTTCAAGATGCGGGCAAAGCCGTTTGGGAACTTCGGAGTCGAGTTCTCCGACTACGGCCGCCGCAACTGGCTCGACAAGTACGGGACCGCCGAAGAGGCCGTGCATGCATACGACATGGCAGCATGGCGTTTCAGCTGGCCGAAGACATGGCTCAACTTTCTGGAGATCGAGACCCGGGTAGATGTGGAGCTCCTCATGGTGGTGAATTTCGCGATACAATCAACGGAGAAGAAGAAGAACGAGAAAAAGAAGAAGCTGGCAATTCATGTTGTCCCCCGCGATAGTGACGATGCGGCGATGTAGAGGTTTGTGCGGGAGCACCTGGAGTATGTCTAGGCTGAGCGCGGGTTCTTCTGGAAGCGCGAGCATGAGCGGAAGAACAAGGCGGTGAAGAAGGAAGAGGAGGTCGGCCCCTCAATGGTGATCCCCATCGAATTTGACTCGGAGGACTAGGGTGACTTGGAGGAGGAGGACCAGGAGTGCGACGACCCGAGCAGGAGGAGTTCTGGGAGCGGTTCAAGACCGATGATGAGTAGTTTTATATTCGATGTAGTTGAAGTAGTTGTTGGAACTAGTAGTAGTAGTTGGAGTAGCAGTAGTTTGATAGATGCGGTAGTTTAAACTATGTGTTAATTATGTTTTAATTAGAACTAGGTTTGATTGTGTTTTAATTCGAACTTTTTTGCTTCAAAGGGACTTGCTATGTTTGAAATGGTGTAGTTGTTAAACTACTTTACATCTTCAAATACATCATCTGTTGGAGTTGGGACTTTTTTAGGAATGTAAAAAACACTTTTTGATGATGTAAGTAAATTATACAACATCTACTTTTACATCTCCAAATATATATAATTTATTGGAGATGCTCTTAATTACTATGCGGCCAAGGAGATAAGGCCAACTCCAACGCACGACCCCAAATGGTCCGACCGCGTTCGTTTGGGGCTAAATGGACAGGGCGCGGACGGGCGAGATGTGTGCCATTGTCCTCGACCGGCCCGCCCGTCGGGGACACAACCCCCTTTTTCTCTTCCCACACGGGGCATGCCCCCTCCCCCCCCATAGCCGCCGCTGCCCTTTTCTGGTAGCCTCCTCAATGTTCAGTCCGACCACCCCAAACCACGACCACCCCCTAGCCATAGCTTCCCACGCCTGCGTTTTGGAGTAGTTCTTGCCGGCATTTGTGAATTTTTGTCGCCACAACTGGTACTAGGGAAGCTACGTCCACCGGTGACGCCAATCGACCCCAACACCTTCCGGCAGGTGCTGCAAAGCCGTCGGCTGCAGGCCGTCAACACCAACCTTGCCTGCTGCCCACGCGGGGAGCCCGAGGTGCTCTTCTCGGCCGCGTCTCCACCACCACCGTAAGGTGTTCGACATTTTGCTCACAAGGTACCATGGGTAGCGGGGACGAGTATTTTTTTTACAACTTCATTTGCTCATCAGATGATTTGTCCTCGGATGACGAAGAGCTCATGGTTGTTGCATTGGTCGTTAATGACCACATTGCTAGCCAGCGGCCTCGGTTCAGGGGATCAATCCCGGGCCATGCTCCGGCCTTGAACCGCAATAGGAGAGTGGCCACACCCTGCTTTATGCCAATTACTTTGAGAATTCCCTGCTCTTTAAACCACATCAATTCCGCCGCCGCTTCCAGATGGCGAGAAATGTGTTCAGTCATATTCTGTAGGACGTGGTAGCATATGACCCATAATTTGAGTGCAAAGAGGATGCCCTTGGCACTCCTCTTACTAGAAATGGACAACAACTATTCACATTCTATGGAATTCAGACGATCTTGTGGATGAGTAAGTACGTATGAGTGAGTCCACATGTCTCAATCAATGTACAATTTCTACAAGGTCGTGGTGGCAATTGTCGGTGTCAAAACCGGCAGATCTCGGGTAGGGGGTCCCAAACTGTGCGTCTAAGGTCGATGGTAACAGGAGACGGGGGACATGATGTTCACCCAAGTTCGGGCTGTCGGTGTCAAAACCGGCGGATCTCGGGTAGGGGGTCCCGAACTGTGCGTCTAGGATCGATGGTAACAGGAGACGGGGGACACGATGTTTACCCCGGTACGGGCCCTCTCTATGGAGGTAATACCCTACTTCCTGCTTGATTGATCTTGATGAATATGAGTATTACAAGAGTTGATCTACCACGAGATCGTAATGGCTAAACCCTAGAAGTCTAACCTATGTGAATATGGTAATGAGTATATGTCTCCTTTCCAGACTAACCCCTCCGGTTTATATAGACACCGGGGGGATCTAGGGTTTACATGGAGTCGGTTACATAAGAAGGAATCTTCATAGTTGGTCGCCAAGCTTGCCTTCCACGCTAAGGAGAGTCCAATCCGGACACGAGTACGGTCTTCAGTCTTCATGTCTTCATAGCCCATCAGTCCGGCCCATGGGTAACAGGCCGGACGCCTGAGGACCCCTTAATCCGGGACTCCCTCAGTAGCCCCTGAACCTGGCTTTTAATGACGAGGAGTCCAACGCGCAGATTGTCTTCGGCATTGCAAGGTGGGTTCCCCTTTTTCCGAACTCCAAGATAATCTTCGGATGTGATGATTGTATCCGGATCTGGTACACACACCATACACAACCGCATAGAGAATATAATATTTGCACGAATCTAATCTGTTGGCAGCTTCTTTTCAACATGACATCACGTCTGTCCGGTCATAATTTCAAACCGTTTTTCTTCTGCCATCCCACGTTTCGAGACGCGGTTGCTATTGCCACGTCTTCTCGAAATAGAGATCGTGTCCCCTTATCGCGCGATTCTCATCAATGCGGGCATGGGTAACTCAACCGTGCGGTTTATACATCCCTTGGGAACAGGCGAATCCTAAGGCGAGTGAGGAGGCGTTTAATATTTGCTGCCTTTATAAGGGGATAAGGATTCCCCCTTCCTCTTCTCACGTTCTCTCTCCGTCTCCGCCTTTCCGATCTCAAGCTCTAGCGCCCAAGCTCTCATCTCCTTTTCACTCGAGCAACCATGTCCGGATCCGGTGGTCAGGGCAAGTGGATGGTCTCCTCCGTCAAGGAGGAGGACATTACTGAGCTCCGGGCGGCCGGATATTTGGCGAAGGAGATCGCCCATCGTCTGCCGGCTGAGGGACAAGTCGTCCCCATGCTGGAGCCCACAGAGAGGGTAGTATTCATCCCCCATTTCTTCCGCGGGCTAGGGTTTCCACTCCACCCCTTCGTCCGCGGGCTAATGTATTATTACGGGGTAGATTTCCATGATCTGTCCCTGAATTCCTTCCTCAACATCTCGGCGTTTATCATCGTGTGCGAGGCCTTCCTCCGCATCCACCCCCACTTCGGGTTGTGGCTCAAAGTTTTCAACGTGAAGCCGAAGGTGGTAGACGGCCAGCACGCGGAGTGAGGAGGAGCCATGGTGAGCAAGCTGCCCAACGTCTCCTGGCCAAAAGGTATTTTTGTGGAGGTAGTGAAGGAGTGGCAGAGACAATGGTTCTACATCTCAGAACTCCGCGGCACCACCTGGGCCGCGGCTGCCGAATTCCACTCCGGTGCTCCCATGCGGCTCACCTCTTGGGTCGAGAAGAGTCCGGACTGGTGTTCGTCTGATGAGCTAATAGTGTTACAGACGCGCATTCAGAGCATGATAGCCAAGGACGTCAAGCTCGTCGATGTGATCCAGGTGATGCTGGTTCACCGGATTCTTCCATGCCAGCGCAGAGGACAGCCTCTGTGGGATTTCAACCCGAAGAAGCATCAGACCCTGGTGAGGCTCTTCGAGACCACCCACAAAGATGCCTGGAAGTTGCTCTTTAAGGGCAACGAGAAACCGCCGGCCACGGATTCAGACCGTGGTCACAACTGTAAACACCCCGCCAGCGAGGTATGTTACTTTTGACATATCCCCAACTTAAATGTTTCGAGGATGATGTCTGAGATTTTAGTATTTCTCCCTCAGGACTGGGTGGAGAGGGCGAAGCGGATCCAGTGTCCGGCTCCGCTGCCCGAAGAACCGGTCATCCCGCACCTGGCAAAGATGCCGGTGCCGGCGCCATATAAGGCGCTGGAGAAGAAGGCCAAGGGGGCCAAGAGTGGCCCCCGTCGCAAGGGCACTTCGGACGCGACGTCCGAAGACGACGAGGCCCATTCCTCTGTCCCTGAGGACAATGATGAGGAAGAGGAGGAGGAGGAGGAAAACAACCCTCCTCCCGAGGAGAAGAAGAAGAAGAGGGCGGCTTCGGCACATCCGGAGGCGAAAGCGCCCAAAAAGGGGAAGGGCGCCTAGCGGTCAATACCGCATGGGACGTTGACAGTAGTCCGGAACGCCGCCCCCGCACTAAGCCCCAGGCCGCATCGTAAGTGGCATGGCTTATTTATGCGCACATCCATCCCTTTCTCTTTATTATTTTAACATGGTTAACTACACTATTGCAGTCCGGCCCGTGACCTTATCCAGCGATCCTCATCCGGAGGTTCATTGGCTCCATCGGAGATGGCGAGCATGTCGCCACCGCCTGCTTACTCCCCTGGGGCCAGGGACGACACCGAAGTGCTGTCCCGGAGGGCCGCTCCGAAGGGAGGAGCCCAGGATGTTGTCCGGGAGGCGCCACAAGGCGAGACCTCCACTGCCGAACACATGGGGGAGACACATGGGGGAGCCAATCCCCACGGAGACTGGCGAAGAGGGCCGTATCTAGTTCGGCCCTCAGCCGAATACGATTCCGGAGACCCATGTGGCTCCGGAGTCGGGCGAGCAGCCCTCTTTGAAGGAGGGGGGTGCGCCGCCTCCACCGGTGGCTCCTGTCCATCCAGGAGCGCCGGATGACCTGATGGGGGCGCTACGAAGCGCCTCCGTCGTGGATGAGCACCGTGTCCTTATGGGTGCGGTGATCGAGAAGGTTTAGTCCGTCAAGAGCGGACTGAATGAAGCCTGCAGCAGCCTGTTGACAGGTTTTGAGGCAAGAAACAGAAAACCCCGTATAGTCCGTAGCCCCTGAGATGTTGTCCGGTGTTCGGCGAGAAGAACCGGACAGAGGATCAATCCTTGATTATAAGAGGCTGACTGAATATGTATCGATAAGCAGGCGTCCCTATTGGCCGCGACCTCGCATGCTGCCGAGGTCTACGAACTGAAGCGGAGGCTGGAGCGGACCGAGAACAAGCTCGGCGAGGTTAGAATTCAGCTCCAGGAGAAGCAAGGTGAGGAACGACCTGCTATATGTTCGGGAAAAGATAAGCGATGTATATTGACAGCGGTGTTGTGATACGTGCAGAAGCCGCGACCGAGGTCGAGGCCCTCAGGAAGGCCCTGGGCGAGGCCGAGGAGAAGGCTGTCCAGCAGCAAGCCGCCCGTAAGAAGCTAAAGGCCCGGGTCAAAGAAGTCCAGCAGGAGCTCCGGGATGCGGTTAACAAATGTGAGACCTTGGAGAATGATGCATCAGCTCAGGAGGCCGAGCTCACCAAGGCTCGTCAGAGTGCGGAGACCGCTCGGAATGAGGCCAAGGCCGCCCTCCAAGAGATCCAGGAGGCCAAGAAGATCACAGCGGGTAAGGCTTTTAAGATGCAAAGCAAGTATGCGGAGAAGCAGTACCTTTTACTAACCCGGGTTCGGAGTTCCCCAAGGGCTTTTGCTAATCTACCATGCAGTGTACCAGACGCCGTGGAGTTCTATCGAGCCGAAGGAGGGGGTTCCACGGAGAAGCTCTTCTGGTCGCAATATGCGGTGTCAGAGCCTCCCGTGTCCTTCACCAATCAGCTGAAACAGCTGGTGGAGCTGCACAAGGTGGCCGAATTAGCCATGAAGGATTTGACAATCCGGCTATGGCCAGCCGAAGCTATGCCTGGCAGCTACTTCGGACTCGTGAGGCGGATGGTGAACGCCTGTCCTCGGCTGGACGTCATCAAGCGCTCCACCTGTATTGAAGGTGCCCGTATGGCCTTCGCTCGCTGCAAGATGTGGTGGGCGAAGATGAACGATGTTGAAGTTGCCAGCGGGCCGCCGGAGGGCAAAGAGCACCGCACACCCGAGCGATATTTCGCGGATGTCGTAGAGGGGTCTCGACTTGTAGCAACGCAATGTTCACAGGACATTGTATTTGAATAGATGTATTCATGTTGCCCTTGCCTTGTATTATTGGAACAAAGCTGGTGTTTGTAAAGTAATTTTACTATGCTTTGAATTGTTTCCTCCTGTGCGGCTGTGTTGCATGTAATCTGAGGGTTGGCCAGTCGTCGGCTTCTGCCCTCACGTAGGTAGTACGGAGGTGTTCGGGATGGAATCTAAACAATCTTGATCCAATTACATGGTCCTTGAAGGAGTTGTTTAGCGCAACGAACAAGGCAATCAGACTTTACGGCTTGAACGCCCTCACTTAGCCATAGGAGTTTTATAATAAAGCATGGGCGCAGCCCTTGGTTTAAACCAGAGTACTGTCGGCATCTGATCGGGAAGTGCCGATCTCTCGCATATCGCAGAAAAAAAATCTCCAACGATTTGTAACCCTCGAGTAGCTGACCGGCTCTCGCATATCATGACAGTCAGTTTTCGGCTTTCTCTACTGAGGTGCTCATCTGGTCAAAGCCAGGGTACAATCGCAGTAGTTCTCCCTTTACTACCCTAACCGATAGAGCGGAACGTAGGGTAGCAAGCACAGGAGCCGGGCAACCCAACTATTGACCAAAGACATGATTCGGAGCCAATGCATATAATGCTAAATTCGAGGTGCCGAACTTATGTATAAGAAGTGTTCGGACTGTGGTGCTGTATTGTGGGGCGACAGGTAGCCCCTGGCGAATATGAAACGTAAAAGAGTGTCGATGCAGCAGATAAGCAGATCTAAATAAAACGAAGTAAGAAGCGAAAACCACAGAAACTGGGCCACGGACCATTTTTATTATAACTGGATGGATACGTTAAGGCGTATCTTGTACAGATGGTGCGATAAGTATCCGGCTATTTAACATGCCGGAATCAATAGGGCACAGCGTGCGGGTCCTGAGAAATAAGTATGAATACCGTCAAGAAGAACGTATAAAGGTTACCCTACACACCTGTGCTGCTTGCCTCTGCTGTATGCCAATCCTTCTAAAGGACTTGCGATCAGGCCCGCCGAAAAAGGTGCCTGAAACTGTTGGGAAACGTAGTAATTTCAAAAAAATTCCTACGCACACGCAAGATCATGGTGATGCATAGCAACGAGAGGGGAGAGTGTTGTCCACGTACCCTCGTAGACCGACAGCGGAAGCGTTATCACAACGCAGTTGATGTAGTCGTACGTCTTCACGATCCGACCGATCAAGTACCGAACGTACGGCACCTTCGAGTTCTACACACGTTCAGCTCGATGACGTCCCTCGAACTCCGATCCAGCCGAGTGTTGAGGGAGAGTTTCGTCAGCACGACGGCGTGGTGACGATGATGATGTTCCACCGACGCAGGGCTTCGCCTAAGCTCCGCAACGGTATTATCGAGGTGTAATATGGTGGAGGGGGGCACCGCACACGGCTAAGAGATCTCAAGGATCAATTGTTGTGTCTTTGGGGTGCCCCCCTGCCCCCGTATATAAAGGAGCAAGGGGGAGGCAGCCGGCCAAGGGGAGAGGCGTGCCATAGGGGTAGGAGAAGGGAAGGGGGAAGGAGAAAGAAGGAAGGGTGCGCCCCCCCTTCCCTAGTCCAATTCGGACCAGACCATGGGGAGGGGTGCGGCCACCTTTTGAGGCCTTTCTCTCCTTTCCCGTATGGCCCATTAAGGCCCAATACGAATTCCCGTAACTCTCCGGTACTCCGAAAAATACCCGACTCACTCGGAACCTTTCCGAAGTCCGAATATAGTCGTCCAATATATCGATCTTTACGTCTCGACCATTTCGAGACTCCTCGTCATATCCCCGATCTCATCCGGGACTCCGAACTCCTTTGGTACATCAAAACTCAATAAAACTGTCATCGTAACGTTAAGCGTGCGGACCCTACGGGTTCGAGAACTATGTAGACATGACCGAGACACGTCTCCGGTCAATAACCAATAGCGGGACCTGGATGCCCATATTGGCTCCCACATATTCTACGAAGATCTTTATCGGTCAGACCGCATAACAACATACGTTGTTCCCTTTGTCACCGGTATGTTACTTGCCCGAGATTTGATCGTCGGTATCTCGATACCTAGTTCAATCTCGTTACCAGCAAGTCTCTTTACTCGTTCCGTAACACATCATCCCGCAACTAACTCATTAGTCACAATGCTTGCAAGGCTTATAGTTATGTGCATTACCGAGTGGGCCCAGAGATACCTCTCCGATAATTGAAGTGACAAATCCTAATCTCGAAATACGCCAACCCAACAAGTACCTTTGGAGACACCTGTAGAGCACCTTTATAATCACCCATTTACGTTGTGATGTTTGGTAGCACACAAAGTGTTCCTCCGGTAAACGGGAGTTGCATAATCTCATAGTCATAGGAACATGTATAAGTCATGAAGAAAGCAATAGCAAAATACTAAACGATCGAGTGCTAAGCTAACGGAATGGGTCAAGTCAATCACGTCATTCTCCTAATGAGGTGATCTCGTTAATCAAATGACAACTTATGTCTATGGCTAGGAAACATAACCATCTTTGATTAACGAGCTAGTCAAGTAGAGGCATACTAGTGACACTCTGTTTGTCTATATATTCACACATGTATTATGTTTCCGGTTAATACAATTCTAGCATGAATAATAAACATTTATCATGATACAAGGAAATAAATAATACTTTATTATTGCCTCTAGGGCATATTTCCTTCAGAAACAAGAAAAGGAAGTAAAAGTATGTGTGTCCAGGATCGGTCTGGCCGAACTGTAGACCCCGGGTTATCTTGTGCCTCCGTCGATGTCCATGGAATTTTGAGTGCGTAATTGTGTACGCGTGGTACGAATGCCACTACCTCATTGGGACTGGGACTAAGGCCGAATTTCTAGTCGAGCTCTTGACGAGCCGTGCTGTCCTGTTGCAGTGTAGTCCGGAACCTCTTAATGATGTCCGAGGGCTCGGCAGCCGTACTATGGTGCTGCTTGAGAAGGCCGTTCTGTACTTCTGCTGCTAGGGCGGCGGTGTGCTCCTCTGTTCGGAGGGAGCGTTCCGTATTGCCATTGACTATTATGATGCCGCATGGACCGGGCATCTTGAGCTTGAGATAAGCATAGTGTGGCACTGCGTTGAATCTAGCAAACGCGGTTCGTCCAAGCAGTGCGTGGTAGCCGCTGCGGAAGGGGACGATATCGAAGATTAACTCTTCACTTCGGAAGTTGTCCGGAGAACCGAAGACCACCTCCAGCGTGATTGAGCCCATACAGCGGGCCTCTACGCCTGGTATGACTCCTTTAAAGGTAGTCTTTGTTGGTTTGATTCGTGAGGGATTAATGCCCATCTTCCGTACTGTATTCTGGTATAGCAGGTTGAGGCTGCTTCCACCATCCATCAAGACTCGTGTTAGGTGGAATCCGTCGATGATTGGGTCAAGGACCAATGCGGCCGAACCACCATGGCGGATACTAGTCGGATGATCTCGACGATCGAAGGTGATCGGAAATGACGACCACGGAATGAACCTTGGGGCGACTGGCTCTACCGCGTAGACGTCCCTGAGTGCCCGTTTGCGCTCCTTTCTAGGGATGTGTGTGGCGTATATCGTGTTCACCATTTTGACTTGGGGGGGGGGGATTTCTTCTGCCCCCCGGTGTTCGGCTGCCGGGGCTCTTCATCCTCGCCCTCACTTTGTGATCCCTTTTCTTTGTTTTCGGTATTTAACTTGCCAGCCTGCTTGAAGACCCAACAATCCCTGTTGGTATGATTGGCTTGCTTATCCGGGGTACCGTGAATTTGACATGGACGGTCGAGTATGCAGTCCAGGCTGGAAGGTCCTTCGTTATTTCTTTTGTAGGGCTTCTTCCATTGGCCGGACTTGGAGCCACTGAATCCGGCGTTGACTGTGGTGTCATCGGTGTTGTCGCCATTGCTTCGGCGTTTGTGTCTATTGCGCCGGAGCTTGCCGGTGCTATTCTTGGACTCAGTGGGGCCTGCCTCGCTGGCTGTGTTTTTACTACGAGCCAGCCAGCTGTCCTCACCCGCGCAAAAGCGGGTCATGAGTGCCGTAAGGGCTTCCATAGACTTCGGCTTTTCTTGGCCGAGGTGGTGTGCTAGCCATTCGTCCCGGATGCTGTGTTTGAAGGCTGCTAGGGCCTTGGCGTCCGGACAGTCAACGATCTGGTTCTTTTTGGTTAGGAACCTAGTCCATAATTTTCTGGCTGATTCTCCAGGTTGTTGAACTATGTGGCTTAGGTCATCGGCATCTGGTGGCCGGACATAAGTTCCTTGGAAGTTATCAAGGAAAGCCTCTTCCAAGTCCTCCCAGCTGCCGATGGAATTCTCAGGCGGGCTGTTTAACCAGTGTTGAGCTGGTCCTTTGAGCTTTAATGGGAGGTATTTGATGGCGTGGAGGTCATGTCCTCAGGCCATGTGGATGTGGAGAATAAAATCTTCGATCCACACTGCTAGATCGGTTGTGCCGTCGTATGATTCGATATTGACGGGCTTGAACCCCTCGGGGTATTCGTGATCCATTACTTCATCTGTGAAGCAGAGAGGGTGTGCGGCACCTCTGTATCGGGCCACATCGCGGCGTAGCTCCGATGAAGTCCGTCTGCGGCATTCGGCCCGGGCGTAGTTAGGTTTGTCATCTCCGAATATGTAGCCGTCGTCGTGCCTCGAGGCACGTCCTCACGATCCGTAGATCGATCTTGTATGTCCTGCTCTACTGTCCAGGATTTGTCGGAGGTCGTACGTGTGACCCCGAACTCTTCCGTCTCTATTTTTTCGGGGCGGTGGGGCCGGCTGCTGTTCGGCCTGAGTTGCCGCTTTATCCCGACCGCGGGGTGGCCGGTCGGCCGCCCTGTCTCGGCCACGTGGTGGTCATTCCGCGTTACGCGAGGGAGATATGTGTTCCGGTGCCTCCTCATCGAATTGAGGTAGCAGTCTGCGTTTCGGATAGCTCTTGGCTGGGCGCTTGAGGCCGTATTCTTCGGCTATTAGGACATCAGTCCATCTGTCGATGAGCAGATCTTGTTCATCTTGAAGCTGCTGTTGTTTCTTTTTCAGGCTCCTTGCAGTGGCTATGAGCTGAAGCTTAAAGTGCTCCTGCTCCAGAGGATCCTTAGGCACGATGAAGTCTTCGTTGCCGAGGCTTGTCTCCTCCTCGGAGGCTGGACGGTAACTATCATCCTCCGAGCCATCTTCTATGGCCTGTTCATCAGGGTTGTCTTGCCTGTTGCCGTGTTCTTCCTGTTCGGATGCAGCTCCGGCAGGGTCTTCATTGTTTTCGGCGTCGCCTAGAGTACTATTTTCTCCGGTGCCAGTGTTGCCGTCCTTTGAGCGACGAGGCTTAGAACGGCGCTTGGGGCGTCGGCGCTTGGACTGCGTCTCAGAGGTTTTATTCGCATCTGGCTCTTCGTTGTCGTCGCCAGATCCTTTGGGTGTATCAACCATGTACACGTCGTACAAAGAGGTAGCCGTCCAACGTCCGATGAATGGCAGGTCTTGTCCTTGCTCCATATCGGCATCGTCGTCCATACCGTCGATGTCTTCGGAGCCATAGTCAAGCACGTCGGTTAAGTCATCGACAGTGGCTATGAAGTGGGTGGCGGGTGGGAAGCGAAATTCCTCGTCATCCGCCTCTAGCTCGAACCGGACATAGTTCGGCTGTGAGTCCTTCTCCAAGGACAAATTCTTTAAAGATTTTAGCACATCACCCAAAGGCGAGTGCTGGAAAACGTCAGCGGCGCTGAACTCGAAGATCGATAACCGATCTAGCTCGTTGTCCACAGGCGTACACAGTCCGGAACTTATAGCCGGAGACAAGTCCGAAGTTCTGTTAAAACGAATATTGCAGGGCGTTGAGCCCATGTGCAGCTCCAACGCCGCGGACTCCGCGGCCTCGGATGGCCCGGTCTGCTTTGGCTCTAAGGCCGTTGCAGCCGCAGGAACCATCTCCTAGGTGTGATTCGATGACAGATTTAAGTCACGTTCATCGAGGTGAGGGGGAGCAATCGCTGCGGGCTCAAATCCCTTGAAGATCAAGTCTCCACGGATATCCGTGATGTAGTTTAAGCTTCCTAATCTGACCTGATGGCCAGGGGCGTAGCTGTCGATCTGCTGCAGATGGCCAAGCGAGTTGGCCCGCAGTACGAAGCCGCCGAATACGAAGATCTGTCCGGGGAGGAAGGTTTCTCCCTGGACAACATCATTGCTGACGATCGAAGGGGCCATCGAGCCCTTTGCCGACGACATGGTGGAACTCTCAATGAAAGTACCAATGTCGGTGTCAAAACCAGCGGATCTCGGGTAGGGGGTCCCGAACTGTGCGTCTAGGATCGATGGTAACAGGAGACGGGGGACACGATGTTTACCCAGGTTCGGGCCCTCTCTATGGAGGTAATACCCTACTTCCTGCTTGATTGATCTTGATGAATATGAGTATTACAAGAGTTGATCTACCACGAGATCGTAATGGCTAAACCCTAGAAGTCTAACCTATGTGAATATGGTAATGAGTATATGTCTCCTTTCCGGACTAACCCCTCCGGTTTATATAGACACTAGGGGGATCTAGGGTTTACATGGAGTCGGTTACATAAGAAGGAATGTTCACAGTTGGTCGCCAAGCTTGCCTTCCACGCCAAGGAGAGTCCAATCCGGACACGAGTATGGTCTTCGGTCTTCATGTCTTCACAGCCCATCAGTCCGGCCCATGGATAACAGGCCGGACGCCCGAGGACCCCTTAATCCGGGACTCCCTCTCGGGCCCTCTTGATGGAGGTAATACCCTACTTCCTGCTTGATTGATCTTGATGAATATGAGGATTACAGGAGTTGATCTACCACGAGATCGTAATGGCTAAACCCTAGATGTCTAGCCTATATGATTGTGATTGCCCCTACGGACTAAACCCTCCGGTTTATACAGACACCGGAGGGACCTAGGTCTGTTCAGAGTCGGTTTACAGAGGAAGGAATCTTCATATCCGAACGCCAAGCTTGCCATCCACGCAAAGGAGAGTCCCATCCGGACACGGGAGGAAGTCTTCTGTCTTGTATCTTCTTGGCCCATCAGTCCGGCCCATGTCACATAGGCCGGATGCCCGAGGACCCCTTAATCCAGGACTCCCTCAGTAGCCCCTGAACCAGGCTTCAATGACGATGTGTCCGGCGCGCAGATTGTCTTCGGCATTGCAAGGCGGGTTCCTCCTCCGAATACTCCAAAATAGTCTTCGAACACAGAGAACGTGTCTGGCTCTACAAAACAAGCTCCGCAAAGAGTATAATATTTAACAAGTCCCATCTACTGACATCTTCTGTAGTGAGACGCCACGTCTCCGCCCGGTCATTATTTCGAACCATTTTTTAGCCTCACGCTCCACGTTTTGAGATGCAGTTTCCATTGGCACGTCTTGTCAAAGCAGAGATCGTGTCCCCTTATTGCGGGATTCTCATCAATACGGGCGTGGGTAATCCAACCGCGCCGCCTACACGGCCCTTGGGGAATAGGTGAGTTTTAAGGTGAATGGGGAGGCGCTTAATATTCTCTACCTTTATAAAGTGATAAGGATTCACCCTTTCACCCACGCCTTCTTTCTCTCTACCCACCCATTCTCGAGCTCCAGCACCCAAGCTTCCATCCTTTCCGCCTCTAGAAGCACTACAGCCATGTCCGGATCCGGAGCGCAGGGCAATTGGATGGCCTCCTCCGTCACGGAGAAGGACATCATGAAGCTCCTGGAGGCGGGGTACTTGGCCCAGGAAGTCACCCATCGGCTTCCAGCCAAGGGGCAGATCATCCCCACCCCGAAGCCCCATGAGAGGGTGGTGTTCATTCCCCACTTCGTCCGCGGGTTAGGGTTTCCTCTCCACCCCTTCGTCCGCGGACTCATGTTCTACTATGGGCCAGATTTCCATGATCTGGCCCCAAACTCCTTCCTCAACATCTCGGCATTCATTGTCGTGTGCGAGGCCTTCCTCCGCACCCCCACCCCACTTCGGATTGTGGTTAAAGACCTTCAATGTGAAGTCGAAGGTGGTGGGTGGTCAACATGCTGAGTGCGGAGGTGCCATGGTGAGCAAGATGTCCAATGTCACGTGGCCCAAAGGCACCTTTGTGGAGACTTTCAAAGGGTGGCAGCAGTAGTGGTTCTATGTCACAGAGCCCCGCGACACCACCTGGGCCGCGGCTCCCGAATTCAAGTTCGGGGCCCCAATGCGGCTTACCTCCTTGCTGGAAAAGGGCCTGTACTGGGCATCGTCGGACGAGGTGTCCGTGCTGCAGACGCGCATCAGGAGCATGGTGGACAACAACATCAAGCTCGTCAATGTGATCCAGGTGATGCTTTTTCGCCGGATCCTTCCTTGCCAAAGCCGAACTTGCAATTTGTGTGAGTTCGATCCGGCCGAGCACCAGACCTTGCAAGAGTTCTTCGGCGCTACGCACAAAGGCATCTGGAAGGTGCTTTTTAAGGCCAATGAGACGTGGCTGAAGAAGACCGAGGATCATGGGTACAACCTGACCCATCCAGCCAGTCAGGTAAGATTTCATATTTCAAGGTGTATCCTTCACCTGTACATTCAAGGAACATGTCTAAGCATCCCTATCTGTCCTTTCAGGGCTGGACAAAGAAGGCGGAGCGGATCCAACGTCCGGCTCCGCTGCCCGAAAACCCTGCAATCCCTCTTCTGACAAAGATGCTGGTTCCGGCGCCCTACCACGCGCCGGAGAAGAAGGCCAAGAAGGCCAAGGAGACCAAAAGTGGCCTCCGCCGTAAAGGAACTTCGGACGTGACGTCCGAGGACGCGGAAACACATTCCTCCCCCACTGAGGATGATGATGAGGAGGAGGAAAGCAACTCTCCCCCTGAGGGGGGAAGGAAGAAAAGGGCGGCCTCCACAAATCTGAAGGCAGAGGCGTCCAAGAGGGGGAAGAAGGTATCCACTGCGGATGATTCCGCATTGGACACCGATAGTAGCTCTGAGTGGTGTCCCAGGGAGAAGCCCTTGGCCGAATCGTAAGTACTCAAAGGTACTGACGCACACATATCCAGCTCCTTAACTTCATGGTTTTAACATGTTGAATCATGCACTGCAGTCCGGCTCGTTCCCACCTCCAGCGATCCTCGTCTTCGGGGAATTCGCTGGATCCTAAGGTGATGGACAGCGGGTCGCCTCCGCCGGCCTTCTCCCCCAAGACCACAGATGACGCCGAGGTGTTGTCCCGAAGGACCCTCCCAGGCCAGGGAGAGGTACAGGAGGCCGTCCAGATGGCGCCAGAGGGTGACGCCTCGGCTGCCAGACACATGGGGGAGCAGAGCCCCATGGAGACTGGCGATGGGGGCCATACCCAATTCGGCCCCCAGACGAATACTATTTCGGAGGCCCATACGGCTCCGGAATCAGGCAAGCAGCCTCCTTCGAAAGAAGGAGGTGCACCCATTCCGCCGGTGACCTCTGTCCATCCAGAGGTACCAGATACTCTACTGGAAGCGCTGCAAAGCGCTTCCATTGTTAAGGAACACTGTATCCTCATGGGTATGGTGGTTGAAAGGGTTCAATCCGTTAAGAGCGGACTGACCGAAGCCTACACCAGCCTTCTAACAGGCTTTGAGGTATGCGGCGTATTTATGCAAAAAGAATGTCATAGTATAGATAGTAGCCCCTGATACTCTGTCCGGTGCTCAAAAAGAAAAGCCGGACAGAGGATCAAATAATATTCGCATGAGACTAACCATACATGTCTATGTGAATAAGCAGGCGTCGATGCTGGCTGCGACCTCCATTCTGCCGAAGTCTCCAAACTGAAGCAGAGTCTGGAGCGGGCCGAGGAAGAGCTCGGCCACGTGAAACAACAGCTAGAGGACAAGCAAGGTATGCAATGGCCTATTCAGATCTAGAAAAGCATGAATTGTTTATGTTGATCATGTTAGCATGATATTTCGTAGGAGCGGCGTCCGAGGTGGAGACCCTCAGGAACGCGCTGGCCGAGGCCCAGAAGAGAACGACAAAGGAGCAAGCCGCTCGTGAAAAACACGAGGCAAGGGTTGGGGAGGTCCAGCAGGAGCTCCAGGACGCCGTGAAGAAATGCGAGTCCTTGGAGCGCAAGTTTGCGGACCAAGAGTCCGAACTTGCGGAGGCCCGCCAAAGTGCACAAGAGGCCCGGATTGAAGCCCAGGGTGCCCTCCAGGAAATCCAGGAGGCCAAGAAAATCGCGGCGGGTAAGACCTTTATTATGCAGAGCAAGTATGTGAAGAAAAGGTACCTCTTATTGACCCAGATTTGGAGCTCTCCAGGAGCGTTTGCGGATCTGCCGCGCAGTGTTGCGGATGCTGCGGAGTTCTTCCGAGCTGAAGAGGGGAGCTCCACGGAGAAGCTGTTCTGGTTGCAATACCTTGCACCAGAGCATCTGGTGCCCTTTCGTGATCAGCTGAAACAGCTAACTGAACTGCATAGGGTGGCCGAATCAGCCATGAAGGATTTGATAATCCGTCTGTGGCCTACCGAAGCCATACCCAGCAGCTACTTCGGGCTTGTGAAGCGGCTGGTCGATGCCTGCCCTCGGCTTGATGCCATCAAGCGGTCGGTCTGCATCGAAGGTGCGCAGATGGCCTTCGCCCGTGTCAAGGTGCAGTGGGCGAAGATGGACGTCGTCAAGCTCGCGACCGAGGGACCGCCCGCGGGCAAGGAGCAACGCACGCCCGAGTGGTATTTTGATGATGTCCTGAAGGGATCCCGCATTGTAGAGGTCCAGTGTGCCAAAGACATTATCTTTGAATGAAAACATTCATGTTATCCCGTCCTGTATTATGAAACAAAGCTGATATGTAATATAATGCTTGTTGTTTGTTTAAAATTTTGCCTCCTGTGCGGCCGTTTTACTAAATCTGAGAGTTGGCCAGTCATCGGCTTCAACGCCCACGTAGGTAGTACGGGGGTGTTCGGGTTGAAACCTAAACACTCTTGATCCAAGAGTTTGGTCCTTGAAGGAGGTGTTTAGCGCAACGAACCAGGCAATCGGACTATGTGGCTTTATCACCCTCACTTAGCCATAGGAGTTTGACAATAGAAATGTAGGCGGAGCCCCTAGTATTTGTTAATCCGGACTAGGGTGTTGTAGACACCTGATCGGATAGAGGCCGATCCATCGCATAATGCGGAAAAAATCGCAAGACATTTTAACCTCCGAATAGCTGACCAGCTCTCGCCGCATCATGACAGTCAGTTTTCGGCTTTCTCTACTGAGGTGTTTACCTGGATAAACCAGAAACACAATCGCAGCAGTTCTCCCTTTACTACCCTACCCGATAGGACGGAACATAAGGTAGTAAGCACAGGAGCCGGGCAACCCAACTATTGACCAAAGACATGATTCGGAGCCGATGCATATAATGCTCAATTCGGGGTGCCGAACTGTACTATAAAAGTGTTCGGACTTTGTTTCCGTAGTATGGAGCGCAATGAAGCCCCTGGCGAATTAAAGTGTACCAAAATGTATGGGTGCAATCGATAAGAATAGTGAAATAAAATGAAGTAGTAAGCCAGTGTCACATAAGTTGGGCCGCAAACTGTTTCCATTATAATTTGATTAATACGGCAAAGCGTATTTGTACAAATAGTGTGATAAGCAACAGGGCCATTTAACATGCCGAGGTCAAGGGGGAGGTGCGTGCGGGTCCTGAAAACAGGTAGAGTGATCGTCAAGAAGACCACCTAGAGATTTCCCCACATGTCTATGCTACTTGCCGCCTTGGTGTATCCATCCTTCGAAAGGATTGATGATAGGGCCGTCGTGAGGGGCCTGTGGAGAAGAAACCTGAAAAGGATAAAAAATAAAAGGGAAAGTAGGTGTGCCCAGGGAAGGTTGAGCCGTATGATGGGCCACAATCAAGTTATGCCTCCGTCTATGCCCATGGTATTTTGAGTGCGTAGTTATGTACGCGCAGTACGTATGCCGCCATTTGGTCGAGGCTGAGACAGAGGCCAAATTGCTAATCGAACTCCTGACGAGCTGGACTGTCAGGCTGCGGAGTAGTCCGAACTCGTTTGACAGTGTCCGGGAGCTTGGCTGCTGAATTAGAGTTCTGCTTGACAAGGCCGCTCTGTACTTTCGCTGTCAGGGCTGCGGTGTGCTCCTCGGTACGGAGGGAGCGTTCCGTGTTTCCATTGACTGTTATGACACCGCGTGGTCCGGGCATCGTGAGTTTGAGATAAGCATAGTGTGGCACCGCATTGAATCGAGCAAATGCAGTTCGTCCGAGCAGTGCGTGATAGCCACTGCGGAAGGGGACGATATCGAAGATCAAGTCTTCGCTTCGGAAGTTGCCCGGGGATCCGAAGACGACTTCCAATGTGATGGAGCCCATGCAGCGAGCCTCTACACCCGGGATTACTCCTTTAAAGGTAGTTTTTGTGGGCTTGATCCTTGATGGATCGATGCCCATCTTGCGGACTGTATCCTGATAGAGCAGGTTGAGGCTGCTGCCACCGTCCATGAGGACTCGCGTGAGGTGGAATTCATCAATGATTGGATCGAGGACCAGTGCGGCTGAACCGCCATGACGGATACTGGTCGGATGGTCCCTGTGATCGAAAGTGATCAGGCAGGATGACCATGGGTTGAATTTTGGGGCGACTGGCTCTATCGCGTAGACGTCCCTGAGTGCGCGTTTGCGCTCCCTCTTGGGGATATGAGTAATGTATATCATGTTCACTATTTTGACCTGGGGGGGAACTTCTTCTGTCCCCCTGTGTTCGGAGGACGGGGCTCCTCGTCGTCGTCCTCACTTTGTGACCCCTTCTCCTTGTTCTCGGTATTTAACTTACCGGCTTGTTTAAAGACCCAACAGCTTCTATTGGTATGGTTGGCTGGTTTATCATGGGTGCCGTGGATCTGACATGGACGATCGAGTATTCGGTCCAAGCTGGATGAGCCCGGGTTGTTTCTTTTAAATGGCTTCTTCCACTGACCGGACTTGGAGCCACTGAATCCGGCGTTGCCCGCCGTGTCATCGGTATTGTCACCGTTGTTTCGAGGCTTGTGCCTATTGCATCGGGGCTTGCCGTTGCTATTTCTGACTTCAGATGTGCTAGGTTCGCTTGCGTTATTATTGCTACAGGCTAGCCAACTATCTTCGCCCGCGCAAAAGCGGGTCATAAGTGCCGTGAGGGCTGCCATGGACTTCGGCTTTTCTTGGCCGAGGTGTCGGGCGAGCCATTCATCGCGGATGTTGTGCTTAAAGGCCGCTAGGGCTTCGGCATCCGGACAGTCGACGATTTGGTTCTTTTTAGTTAGGAACCTAGTCCAGAATTTCCTGGCTAACTCTCCGGGCTGTTGAACTATGTGACTTAAGTCATCGGCATCCGGAGGTCGGACGTATGTACCTTGGAAGTTGTCGCGGAAGGCATCTTCCAAGTCCTCCCAGCTACCAATAGAGTTTTCTGGCAGGCTATTTAACTAGTGCCGAGCTGGTCCCTTGAGTTTTAGTGGGAGGTATTTGATGGCATGAAGATCATCACCGCGGGCCATATGAATATGGAGAAGAAAGTCCTCTATCCATACCGCGGGATCTGTTGTTCCATCATATGCTTCGATATTTACGGGTTTAAACCCTTCTAGGAATTCGTGGTCCATTACTTCATCAGTGAAGCAGAGGGGGTGTGCGGCGCCTCTATATCGGGCCAAGTCGCGACGTAGCTCGGATGGAGTCCATCTGAGGTTTTCAGCCCGGACGTGGTTGTGGTTGTCACGTCCAGCTAGATAGCCGTCGTCGCGCGCCGGGGTACGCCCCCGCGATCCGTAGATCGATCTGGTCTGGCCTGCTCTATTTTGCAGGTCCTGCCACAGGTCATATGTATATCCCCGGGCTGTTGTGTCTCTACCTTTATGGGCTGGTGTTCGGCTTGAGTTGCCATTTTGTCCCGGCCACGTGGTGGTCGGTTAGCCACGTTATGTGCTAATGGTATGGGGTCTAGTGCCTCGTCGTCTAATTGAGGTACAAGTTTACGCTTCGGGCAGCTTTTGGTTGGGCACTTGAGGCTGTATTACTCGGCTGCCAGGACACTAGTCCACCTGTCGTTGAGTAGATCTTAATCAGCTTGAAGCTGCTGCTGCTTCTTTTTCAGGCTCCTTGCAGTGGCTATTAGTGTTGGGGAACGTAGTAATTTCAAAAAAATTCCTACGCACATGCAAGATCATGGTGATGCATAGCAACGAGAGGGGAGAGTGTGTCCACGTACCCTTGTAGACCGAAAGCGGAAGCGTTAACACAACGCGGTTGATGTAGTCGTACGTCTTCACGATCCGACCGATCAAGTACCGAACGCACGGCACCTCCGAGTTCAGCACACGTTCAACTCGATGACGTCCCTCGAACTCCGATCCAGCCAAGCTTTGAGGGAGAGTTCCATCAGCACGACGGCGTGGTGACGATGATGATGTTCTACCGACGCAGGGCTTCGTCTAAGCACCGCTACGATATTATCGAGGTGGATTATGGTGGAGGGGGCACCGCACACGGCTAAGAGATCCAAGGGATCAATTGTTGTGTCTCCAAGGGGTGCCTCCCTCCCCGTATATAAAGGAGTGGAGGAGGGGGAGGGGGCCGGCCAACCTAGGCGCGCCCCATGAGGAGTCCTACTCCCACCGGCAGTAGGAATCTCCCCTTCCATGTGGGAGTAGGAGAGGAGAGAGAAGGAGAGAGGGGGGAAAGAAAAGGGGGGCGCCCCCCTCCTTGTCCAATTCGGACTGGGAGGGAGGGGGCGCGTGGCTGCCCCTTGGCCGCCCCTCCTCTTCTCCACTAGGGCCCAATAGGCCCATTAGTCTCCCCGGGGGGCTCCGGTAACCCCCCGGTACTCCGGTATATGCCCGATACTCCCCGAAACCATTCCGTTGTCCGAACATAGTCGTCCAATATATCAATCTTTATGTATCGACCATTTCGAGACTCCTCGTCATGTCTGTGATCACATCCGGGACTCTGAACTACCTTCGGTACATCAAAACACATAAACTCGTAATATAACCGTCATCAAACTTTAAGCGTGCGGACCCTACGGGTTCGAGAACTATGTAGATATGACCGAGACACGTCTCTGGTCAATAACCAATAGCGGAACCTGGAAGCTCATATTGGCTCCCACATATTCTATGAAGATCTTTATCGGTCAAACCGCATAACAACATACGTTGTTCCCTTTGTCATCGGTATGTTACTTGCCCGAGCTTCGATCATCGGTATCTCAATACCTAGTTCAATCTCGTTACCGGCAAGTCTCTTTACTCGTTCCATAATACATCATCCCGCAACTAACTCATTAGTTGCAATGCTTGCAAGGCTTAAGTGATGTGCATTACCGAGTGGGCCAGAGATACCTCTCCGACAATCGGAGTGACAAATCCTAATCTCGAAATACGCTAACCCAACAAGTACCTTCGGAGACACCTGTAGAGCACCTTTATAATAACCCAGTTACGTTGTGACGTTTGGTAGCACACAAAGTGTTCCTCCGGTAAACGGGAGTTGCATAATCTCATAGTCATAGGAACATGTATAAGTCATGAAGAAAGCAATAGCAACATACTAAACGATCAAGTGCTAAGCTAACGGAATGGGTCAAGTCAATCACATCATTCTCCTAATGATGTGATCCCGTTAATCAAATGACAACTCTTTGTCTATGGCTAGGAAACATAACCATCTTTGATCAATGAGCTAGTCAAGTAGAGGCATACTAGTGACACTCTGTTTTTCTATGTATTCACACATGTATCATGTTTTCGGTTAATACAATTCTAGCATGAATAATAAACATTTATCATGATATAAGGAAATAAATAATAACTTTATAATTGCCTCTAGGGCATATTTCCTTCAGTCTCCCACTTGCACTAGAGTCAATAATCTAGATTACACAGTAATGATTCTAAGACCCATGGAGCCTTGGTGCTGATCATGTTTTGCTCGTGGAAGAGGTTTAGTCAACGGGTCTGCAACATTCAGATCCGTATGTATCTTACAAATTTCTATGTCTCCCACCTGGACTTGATCCCGGATGGAGTTGAAGCGTCTCTTGATGTGCTTCATTTGCTGCTTCCGAAGCAACTATGTACTCCGCTTCACATGTAGATCCCACAACGACGCTTTGTTTAGAACTGCACCAACTGACAGCTCCACCGTTCAATAAAAACACGTATCCGGTTTGCGATTTAGAATCGTCCGGATCAGTGTCAAAGCTTGCATCGACGTAACCGTTTACGACGAGGTCTTTGTCACCTCCATAAACGAGAAACATATCCTTAGTCCTTTTCAGGTATTTCAGGATGTTCTTGACTGCTGTCCAGTGATCACTCCTGGATTACTTTGGTACCTCCCTGCTAAACTAATAGCAAGGCACACATCAGGTCTGGTACACAGCATTGCATACATGATAGAGCCTATGGTTGAAGCATAGGGAACATCTTTCATTTTCTCTCTATCTTCTGCAGTGGTCGGGCATTGAGTCTTACTCAACTTCACACCTTGTAACACAGGCAAGAACCCTTTCTTTGCTTGATCCATTTTGAACTTCTTCAAAACTCTGTCAAGGTATGTGCTTTGTGAAAGTCCAATTAAGCGTCTCGATCTATCTCTATAGATCTTGATGCCCAATATATAAGCAGCTTCACCGAGGTCCTTCATTGAAAAACTCTTATTCAAATATCCTTTTATGCTATCCAGAAATTCTATATCATTTCCAATCAACAATATGTCATCCACATATAATATCAAAAATTCTATAGAGCTCCCACTCACTTTCTTGTAAATACAGGCTTCTCCAAAAGTCTGTATAAAACCATATGCTTTGATCACACTATCAAAACGTTTATTCCAACTCCGAGAGGCTTGCACCAGTCCATAAATGGATCGCTGGAGCTTGCACACTTTGTTAGCTCCCTTTGGATCAACAAAACCTTCCAATTGCATCATATACAACTCTTCTTCCAGAAATCCATTCAGGAATGCAGTTTTGACATCCATTTGCCAAATTTCATAATTATAAAATGCGGCAATTGCTAACATGATTCGGACAGACTTAAGCATCGCTACGGGTGAGTAGGTCTCATCGTAGTCAATCCCTTGAACTTGTCGAAAACCTTTTGCAACAAGTAGAGCTTTATAGACAGTAACATTACCGTCAGCGTCAGTCTTCTTCTTGAAGATCCATTTATTCTCGATGGCTTGCCGATCATTGGGCAAGTCAACCAAATTCCATACTTTGTTCTCATACATGGATCCCATCTCAGATTTCATGGCCTCAAGCCATTTTGCGGAATCTGGGCTCACCATCTCTTCTTCATAGTTCGTAGGTTCATCATGGTCTAGTAACATAACCTCCAGAACATGATTACCGTACCACTCTGGTGCGGATCTTACTCTGGCTGACCTACGAGGTTCAGTGACAACTTGATCTGAAGTTTCATGATCATCATCATTAACTTCCTCACTAATTGGTGTAGACGTCACAGGAACCGGTTTCTGTGATGAACTATTTTCCAATAAGGGAGCAGGTACTGTTACCTCATCAAGTTCTACTTTCCTCCCATTCACTTCTTTCGAGAGAAACTCCTTCTCTAGAAAGGATCCATTCTTAGCAACGAATGTCTTGCCTTCAGATCTGTGATAGAAGGTGTACCCAACAATTTCCTTTGGGTATCCTATGAAGACACATTTCTCCGATTTGGGTTCGAGCTTATCAGGTTGAAGCTTTTTCACATAAGCAACGCAGCCCCAAACTTTAAGAAACGACAACTTTGGTTTCTTGCCAAACCACAGTTCATAAGGTGTCGTCTCAACGGATTTTGATGGTGCCCTATTTAATGTGAATGCGGCCGTCTCTAAAGCATAACCCCAAAATGATAGCAGTAAATCAGTAAGAGACATCATAGATCGCACCATATCTAGTAAAGTACGATTACGACGTTCGGACCCACCATTACGATGTGGTGTTCCGGGTGGCGTGAGTTGCGAAACTATTCCGCATTGTTTCAAATGTAGACCAAACTCGTAACTCAAATATTCTCCTCCACGATCAGATCGTAGAAACTTTATTTTCTTGTTACGATGATTTTCAACTTCACTCTGAAATTCTTTGAACTTTTCAAATGTTTCAGACTTATGTTTCATTAAGTAGATATACCCATATCTGCTTAAATCATCTGTGAAGGTGAGAAAATAACGATACCCACCGCGAGCCTCAACATTCATTGGACCACATACATCAGTATGTATGATCTCCAACAAATCAGTTGCTCGCTCCATAGTTCCGGAGAACGGCGTTTTAGTCATCTTGCCCATGAGGCATGATTTGCAAGTACCAAGTGATCATAATCAAGTGATTCCAGAAGTCCATCAGTATGGAGTTTCTTCATGCGCTATACACCAATATGACCCAAATGGCAGTGCCACAAATAAGTTGCACTATCATTATCAACTTTGCATCTTTTGGCTTCAACATTATGAATATGTGTATCACTATTATCGAGATTCATCAAAAATAGACCACTCTTCAAGGGTGCATGACCATAAAAGATATTACTCATATAAACAGAACAACCATTATTCTCAAATTTAAATGAATAACCGTCTCACATCAAACAAGATCCAGATATAATGTTCATGCTCAATGCTGGCACCAAATAACAATTATTTAGGTCTAAAACTAATCCCGAAGGTAGATGTAGAGGTAGCGTGCCAACGGCGATTGATAACCCACAAGTATAGGGGATCAATTGTAGCCTCTTTCGATAAGTAAGAGTGTCGAACCCAACAAGGAGCTAAATGTAGAACAAATATTCCCTCAAGTTCTATCGACCACCGATACAACTCTACGCACGCTTGACGTTCACTTTACCTAAAACAAGTATGAAACTAGAAGTACTTTGTAGGTGTTGTTGGATAGGTTTGCAAGATAATAAAGAGCGCGTAAATAAAAAGTAGGGGCTGTTTATATAAAGAAACAATAAAGTAAATATAGCGAGTGTGGAAAAGTGGTGGTAGGAGTTGCGAAATTGTCCCTAAGCAATTGACTACTTTACTAGACCGATAGCAAGTTTCATGTGGGAGAGGCCACTGCTAGCATGTCATCCCTGACTTGGAATTCTATGCACTTATGATTGGAACTATTAGCAAGCATCCGCTACTACTAACGTTCATTAAGGTAAAACCCAACCATATCATTAAGATATATTGGTCCCCCTTCAATCCCGTATGCATCAATTTCTATGCTAGGTTGAAGCTTCTGTCACTCTTGCCCTCCAATACATAGTCCTGTCAACATACAACTAACCCTATGGTGTGATCCACGCGCGCGCTCATATGATGGGCACCAAAGGACAGCAACATAACCACAAGCAAATTAAATCAATCATAGCAATTCATCAACCACCGATAGGACAACGAAAATCTACTCAGACATCATAGGATGGCAACACATCATTGGATAATAATATGAAGCATAAAGCACCATGTTCAACTAGAGGGTACAGAGGGTTGCGGGAGAGTGGACCGCTGTAGATAGAGGGGGGAAGGTGATGGATATGTTGGTGAAGATGGCGGAGGTGTTGGTGAAGATGGCGGTGATGATGATGGCCCCCGGTGGCACTCCGGCGCCACCGAAAGCGAGGGGGAGAGAGCCCCCTCCTTCTTGTTCTTCCTTGACCTCCTCCCTAGATGGGAGAAGGGTTTCCCCTCTGGTCCTTGGCCTCCATGGCGTGGGAGGGGCGAGAGCCCCTCCGAGATTGGATATGTCTCTCTGTCTCTTTCTGTTTCTGCGCTCTCCCTGCCGCCCTTTCACCGTTTCATATATATATGGAGATCCATAACTCCGATTGGACTGAAACCTTCGCCGTGATTTTTTACCAAAAATTAGCTTTCTTGCGGCCGAAGAAGGGCATCAACCGCCTTACGGGTGGCCCACGAGGGTCAGGGGCGCGCTCAGGGGGGCAGGCGCGCCCCCTGCCTCATGGCCACCTCGGGCACCGTTTCGCGTTGTTCTTTCTCCCAGATTTTCCAAATATTCCAAAAATAAGCTCCATCCGTTTTTATCCCATTTGGATTCCGTTTGATATGGATATTCTGCGAAACCAAAAACATGCAACAAACAGGAACTGGCACTGGGCACTGGATCAATATGTTAGTCCCAAAAATAGTATAAAAAGTTGCCAAAAAGTATATGAAAGTTGCATAATATTGGCATGGAACAATCAAAAATTATAGATACGACGGAGACGTATCAGCATCCCCAAGCTTAATTCCTGCTCGTCCTCGAGTAGGTAAATGATAAAAAAAATTGATGTGGAATGCTACCTAGCATAATCTTGATCATGTATCTAATCATGGCATGAATATTAAGACACGAGTGATTCAAAGCAATAGTCTATCATTTGACATAAAAACAATAATACTTCAAGCCTACTAATAAAGCAATCATGTCTTTTCAAAATAACAAGGCCAAAGAAGGTTATCCCTACAAAATCATATAGTCTGGCTATGCTCCATCTTCACCACACAAAATATTCACATCATGCACAACCCCGATGACAAGCCAAGCAATTGTTTCATACTTTTGACGTTCTCAAACTTTTCAACTTTCACGCAATACATGAGCGTGAGCCATGGACATAGCACTATAGGTGGAATAGAATATGATGGTGGAGGTTGTGTGGAGAAGACAAAAAAAGGAGAAAGTCTCACATCGACGCGGCTAATCAACGGGTTATGGAGATGCCCATCAATTGATGACAATGTGAGGAGTAGGGATTGCCATGCAACGGATGCACTAGAGCTATAAGTATATGAAAGCTCAAACTGAAACTAAGTGGGTGTGCATCCAACTTGCTTGCTCATGAAGACCTAGGGCATTTGAGGAAGCCCATCGTTGGAATATACAAGCCAAGTTCTATAATGAAAATTCCCACTAGTATATGAAAGTGATAACTCAAGAGACTCTCTATATGAAGAACATGGTGCTACTCTGAAGCACAAGTGTGGAAAAAGGATAGTAACATTGCCCCTTCTCTCTTTTTCTCTCATTTTTTTTGTTTTTTTTTCTCTTTTTTTTGTAGGCTTATTTGGCCTCTCTCTCTTTTGGGGGCTTCTTTGGCCACTTTTATTTTGATAACCTCACATGGGACAATGTTCTAATAATGATGATCATCACACTTTTATTTACTTACAACTCAATATTACAACTCGATCTAGACCAAAGATATGACTCTATATGAATGCCTCCGGCGGTGTACCGGGATGTGCAACGATCTATCGTAGAAATGACATCAAAAAACGGACAAGCCATGAAAACATCATGCTAGCTATCTTACGATCATGCAAAGCAATATGACGATAGATGCTCAAGTCATGTATATGATGATGATGGAAGTTGCATGGCAATATACTCGGAATGGCTATGGAAATGCCATAATAGGTAGGTATGGTGGCTGTTTTGAGGAAGATATGAGGAGGTTTATGTGTGATAGAGCGTATCGTATCATGGGGTTTGGATGCACCGGCGAAGTTTGCACCAACTCTCGAGGTGAGAAAGGGTAATGCACGGTACCGAAGAGGCTAGCAATGATGGAAGGGTGAGAGTGCGTATAATCCATGGACTCAACATTAGTAATAAAGAACTCACATACTTATTGCAAAAATCTATTAGTCATCGAAACAAAGTACTACGTGCATGCTCCTAGGGGGATAGATTGGTAGGAAAAGACCATCGCTCGTCCCCGACCGCCACTCATAAGGAAGACAATCAATAAATACCTCATGCTCCAACTTCGTTACATAACGGTTCACCATACGTGCATGCTACGGGAATCACAAACCTCAACACAAGTATTTCTACAATCCACAACCACCCACTAGCATGACTCTAATATCACCATCTTTATATCGCAAAACTATTGCAAGGAATCAAACATATCATATTCAGTGATCTACAAGTTTATGTAGGATTTTATGACTAACCATGTGAATGACCAGTTCCTGTCATCTCTCTAAATAGATATAAGTGAAGCAAGAGAGTTTAATTCTTTCTACAAAAGATATGCCCACGCTCTAACAATTATAAGTGAAGCAAAAGAGCATTCTACAAATGGCGGTTGTCTATGTAAAGAGAAACATGCAATCCAAACTTCAAATGATATAAGTGAAGCACATGAAGCATTCTATAAAGCCATACTCAAAAGATATAAGTGAAGTGCAAAGAGAATTCTATAAATCAACCAAGGACTATCTCATACCAGCATGGTGCATAAAAGAAAAATGAAAACTAAAGCAAAGGACGCTCAAAGATTGCACATATCGCATGAACGAAACGAATCTGAAAACATACCGATACTTGTTGAAGAAAGAGGGGATGCCTTCCGGGGCATCCCCAAGCTTAGACGCTTGAGTCTCCTTGAATATTTACTTGGGGTGCCTTGGGCATCCCCAAGCTTGAGCTCTTACCTCTCCTTCTTCTCCTCACATCGAAACCTTCTCGATCATCGAACACTTCATCCACACAAAACTTCAACAGAAAACTCGGTAAGATCCGTTAGTATAATAAAGCAAATCACTACTCTAAGTACTGTTGAAAACCAATTCATATTTTGTTTTTGCATTGTGTCTACTGTAATATAACTTTTTCATGGCTTAATCCACTGATATAAATTGATAGTTTCATCAAAACTAGCAAACTATGCATCAAAAACAGAATCTGTCTAAAACAGAACAGTCTGTAACAATCTGAACATTCACAATACTTCTGATACTTGAAAAATTCTTCCAAAATTAGGAAAAATAAACAATTTGTACAGCAAGACAGTGCAAAAAGAATCAGAACCATTTGACGTTCCAGTAAAAATCTAAAATTCGCGCACTACAGCCAAAGTTTCTGTCCTGCACCGCACAAACCAACAAGCATTGTAAACATCCTAAAGGCAAACCTTGGCACATTATTTTTATAATATAATGGAATTGTACAAGGGGATAATTATTTTTGTTGAAAAGTTTCTGTAATCAAGATTCACAAAGTTTCCGTGAGCATGAACAAAGTTCAAGGAGCTCTCCCACTTCAACAATGCTTGTCTTTCTCACTTTCACTTTCCTTTTTGAAAAAGTTTTGGGTTCCCCTATTTATTTTTGTTGTTTTTAAACTATATGAAAACACTCAACAGAAATAAATGACTCTCTAAAACTTCCGGGTTGTCTCCCTGGTAGCGCTTTCTTTAAAGCCATTAAGCTAGGCATATAGTGCTCAAGTAATGGATCCACCCGGATCCCAAGGTATATCAAAGCCAATTTTAATTAACAATGATTTGTAATTTAGTAATGAGCACAAGGCAACATATATCATGCAACAACGAAGTCTAACTCTCTTCCTATGCATCGGCATGTCATAAAAGAACAATTCATGCACACATAGTAAAGGCCAATGCATAGTATAAACAGTTTCTTGCAATTTTACCATGTTGGAAACATAGAGAGGTGGAGATATAGTTCCTCTATCATAATAATTGCAAGTAGGAGCAGCAAGCACATCCATATTATATTCATCAAAATCATCATGTGCAACGGTAAAAGGCAACCCATCAATATAATCCTTAATAAAGCAAACTTCTCCGATATAGTGTAGTTTGGAGAATTCAAAAAGATAATAGGACTATCATGTGTGGGTGCAATAGCAACAATTTCATGTTTAACATAAGGAACTATAGCAAGTTCATCGCCACAAGCATAGCAAGCATCATCAAAAAGGGATATTTCAAGAGAATCAACGGGATCATAACAATCATCATAGCAATCATCCTTCGGTAAGCACGAAGGGAAATTAAACAATGTATGAGTTGAAGAGTTACTCTCATCATAAGGTGGGCACGGGTAGCTAATCCGCTCTTCCTCCTTTTGTTCTTCGCTCTCCTCATCATCTTTTTCATCCAATGAGCTCACAGTTTCATCAATTTCTTCTTCCATAGACTCCTGCAAAATATTAGTCTCTTCTTGGACAGCGGGGTAATCCTCAATATATGGTTCAACATAGGCATTAGAAGCATAATTATCATAGCAATATTTAAGTATGGCAAAATTTTCAGACTTGTAAAGAGTAGCATCATACTTTTCAATCAAAGAAGCAATTTCATAAGCACCCTTAAAAGCAACAAATTCTTCAATTTGTTGAACATCATAGTAACTATAAACACCCTTAGCATACGAAGATACGATTCCATTATCACTAAACTCACATTGGTAGGGAAGGTGTTTCTTAGGTTTTCAGAACAACAAGTAAAATCATATATTTCACATAAATTCCAAGCATAGCATTGCAAACGATGAATTTGACCCAATAGAATTTTCCCTTTTTCAGATATTCGGTGTCGCACATAACAAGCATGCTCATCTAAAGATTTTCCCTCAACTAAGCTAGTTGGGGTTTCAGCACGAGCACATAGGGATCGAAGATGATCCAAGTAAAAGCTTCAGGAGTGTGATAGATTTTGAGTGGTTCTTCAACCATTGGTTCAGTAGGTACAACTAATTTTTTTGGTATTTTGCGTTTCCTACCCATAACTAAAGATAGAAAACAACTAAGAACAGCAAATAAAATTTACTTAGTGATAAAGCAAACAAGCACACACGAGAATATTCACCCCACGCTATTGCTCCCCGGCAACGGCGCCAGAAAAAGGTCTTGATAACCCACAAGTATAGGGGATCAATTGTAGCCTCTTTCGATAAGTAAGAGTGTCGAACCCAACGAGGAGCTAAAGGTAGAACAAATATTCCCTCAAGTTCTATCGACCACCGATACAACTCTACGCACGCTTGACGTTCGCTTTACCTAAAACAAGTATGAAACTAGAAGTACTTTGTAGGTGTTGTTGGATAGGTTTGCAAGATAATAAAGAGCGCGTAAATAAAAAGTAGGGGCTGTTTAGATAAAGACACAATAAAGTAAATATAGCGAGTGTGGAAAAGTGGTGGTAGGAGTTGCGAAATTGTCCCTAAGCAATTGACTACTTTACTAGACCGATAGCAAGTTTTATGTGGGAGAGGCCACTGCTAGCATGTCATCCCTGACTTGGAATTCTATGCACTTATGATTGGAACTATTAGCAAGCATCCGCAACTACTAACGTTCATTAAGGTAAAACCCAACCATAGCATTAAGATATATTGGTCCCCCTTCAATCCCGTATGCATCAATTTCTATGCTAGGTTGAAGCTTCTGTCACTCTTGCCCTCCAATACATAGTCCTATCAACATACAACTAACCCTATGGTGTGATCCACGCGCGCGCTCATATGATGGGCACCAAAGGACAGCAACATAACCACAAGCAAATTAAATCAATCATAGCAATTCATCAACCACCGATAGGACAACGAAAATCTACTCAGACATCATAGGATGGCAAGACATCATTGGATAATAATATGAAGCATAAAGCACCATGTTCAAGTAGAGGGTACAGCGGGTTGCGGGAGAGTGGACCGCTGTAGATAGAGGGGGGAAGGTGATGGAGAAGTTGGTGAAGATGGCGGAGGTGTTGGTGAAGATGGCGGTGATGATGATGGCCCCCGGCGGCACTCCGGCGCCACCGAAAGCGAGGGGGGGAGAGCCCCCTCCTTCTTCTTCTTCCTTGACCTCCTCCCTAGATGGGAGAAGGGTTTCCCCTCTGGTCCTTGGCCTCCATGGCGTGGGAGGGGCGAGAGCCCCTCCAAGATTGGATTGTCTCTCTGTCTCTTTCTGTTTCTGCGCTCTCCCTGCTGCCCTTTCACCGTTTCGTATATATATATGGAGATCCGTAACTCCGATTGGACTGAAACCTTCGCCGTGATTTTTTACCAAAAATTAGCTTTCTTGCAGCCGAAGAAGGGCATCAACCGCCTTATGGGTGGCCCACGAGGGTCAGGGGGGCGCCCCCCTACCTCGTGGCGACCTCGGGCACTGTTTCGCGTTGATCTTTCTCCCAAATTTTCCAAATATTCCAAAAATAAGCTCCGTCCGTTTTTATCCCGTTTGGATTCCGTTTGATATGGATATTTTGCGAAACCAAAAACATGCAACAAACAGGAACTGGCACTAGGCACTGGATCAATATGTTAGTCCCAAAAATAGTATAAAAAGTTGACAAAAAGTATATGAAAGTTGCATAATATTGGCATGGAACAATCAAAAATTATAGATACGACGGAGACGTATCAGCGATCACATCGACTTTGGAACCATTTCCCACGCGCATCGTCACCTCGTCCTTAGCCAGTGTTCGCTTAATCTGTAGTACCTGTTTTGAGTTGCAAATATTAGCAACAGAACCAGTATCAAATCCCCAGGTGCTACTGCGAGCTCTGGTAAGGTACACATCAATAACGTGTATATCACCTATACCTTTGTTAACCTTGCCATCCTTCTTATCCGCCAAATACTTGGGGCAGTTCCGCTTCCAGTGACCAGTCTGCTTGCAGTAGAAGCACTCAGTCTCAGGCTTAGGTCCAGACTTGGGTTTCTTCTCTTGAGCAACAACTTGTTTGCTGTTTTTCTTGAAGTTCCCCTTCTTCTTCCCTTTGCCTTTTTTCTTGAAACTGGTGGTCTTATTGACCATCAACACTTGATGCTCCTTCTTGATTTCTACCTCCGCAGCCTTTAGCATTGCGAAGAGCTTGGGAATCGTCTTATCCATCCCTTGCATGTTATAGTTCATCACGAAGCTCTTGTAGCTTGGTGGCAGTGATTGAAGAATTCTGTCAATGACGCTATCATCCGGAAGATTAAATCCCAGTCGAATCAAGTGATTGATATACCCAGACATTCTGAGTATATGCTCACTGACAGAACTATTCTCCTCCATCTTGCAGCTGTAGAACTTATTGGAGACTTCATATCTCTCAATCCGGGCATTTGCTTGAAATATTAACTTCAACTCCTGGAACATCTCATATGATCCATGACGTTCAAAACGTCGTTGAAGTCCCGGTTCTAAGCCGTAAAGCATGGCACACTGAACTATCGAGTAGTCATCAGCTTTGCTCTGCCAGACGTTCATAACATCTGGTGTTGCTCCTGCAGCAGGTTTGGCACCTAGCGGTGCTTCCAGGACGTAATTCTTCTGTGCAGCAATGAGGATAATCCTCAAGTTACGGACCCAGTCCATGTAATTGCTACCATCATCTTTCAACTTTGCTTTCTCAAGGAATGAATTAAAATTCAACGGAACAACAGCACGAGCCATCTATCTACAACAAACATAGACATGCAAAATACTATCAGGTACTAAGTTCATGATAAATTTAAGTTCAATTAATCATATTACTTAAGAACTCCCACTTAGATAGACATCCCTCTAATCATCTAAGTGATCACGTGATCCAAATCAACTAAACCATAACCGATCATCACGTGAAATGGAGTACTTTTCAATGGTGAACATCACTATGTTGATCATACCTACTATATGATTCACGCTCGACCTTTCGGTCTCAGTGTTCCGAGGCCATATCTGCATATGCTAGGCTCGTCAAGTTTAACCTGAGTATTCTGCGTGTGCAAAACTGGCTTGCACCCGTTGTAGATGGACGTAGAGCTTATCACACCCGATCATCACATGATGTCTGGGCACGACGAACTTTGGCAACAGTGCATACTCAGGGAGAACACTTTTATCTTGAAATTTAGTGAGAGATCATCTTATAATGCTACCGTCAATCAAAGCAAAATAAGATGCATAAAAGATAAACATCACATGCAATCAATATAAGTGATATGATATGGCCATCATCATCTTGTGCTTGTGATCTCCATCTCTGAAGCACCGTCATGATCACCATCGTCACCGGCGCGACACCTTGATCTCCATCGTAGCATCATTGTCGTCTCGCCAACTATTGCTTCTACAACTATCTCTACCGCTTAGTGATAAAGTAAAGCAATTACAGGGCGATTGCATTGCATACAATAAAGCGACAACCATATGGCTCCTGCCAGTTGCCGATAACTCGGTTACAAAACATGATCATCTCATACAATAAAATGTAGCATCATGCCTTGACCATATCACATCACAACATGCCCTGCAAAAACAAGTTAGACGTCCTCTACTTTGTTGTTGCAAGTTTTACGTGGCTGCTACGGGCTGACCAAGAACCGTTCTTACCTACGCATCAAAACCACAATGATAGTTCGTCAAGTTAGTGTTGTTTTAACCTTCTCAAGGATCGGGCGTAGCCACACTCGGTTCAACTAAAGTTGGAGAAACTGACACCCGCTAGTCACCTGTGTGCAAAGCACGGCGGTAAAACCAGTCTCGCGTAAGCGTACGCGTAATGTCGGTCCGGGCCGCTTCATCGAACAATACCGCCAACCAAAGTGTGACATGCTGGTAAGCAGTATGACTTGTATCGCCCACAACTCACTTGTGTTCTACTCGTGCATATAACATCAATGCATAAAACCTGGCTCTGATACCACTGTTGGGGAACGTAGTAATTTCAAAAAAATTCCTATGCACACGCAAGATCATGGTATTGCATAGCAACAAGAGGGGAGAGTGTGTCCACGTGCCCTCGTAGACCGAAAGCGGAAGCATTAGCACAACGCGGTTGATGTAGTCGTACGTCTTCACGATCCGACCGATCAAGTACCGAACGCACGACACCTCCGAGTTCAGCACACGTTCAACTCGATGACGTCCCTCGAACTCCGATCCAGCCGAGCTTTGAGGGAGAGTTCCGTCAGCACGACGGCGTGGTGACGATGATGATGTTCTACCGACGCAGGGCTTCGCCTAAGCACTGCTACGATATTATCGAGGTGGATTATGGTGGAGGGCGGCACCGCACACGGCTAAGAGATCCAAGGGATCAATTGTTGTGTCTCCAAGGGGTGCCTCCCTCCCTGTATATAAAGGAGTGGAGGAGGGGGAGGGGCCGGCCACCCTAGGCGCGCCCCATGAGGAGTCCTCCTCCCACTGGGAGAAGGACTCTCCCCTTCCTTGTGGGAGTAGGAGAGGATGGGGAAGGAGAGAGGAGGGAAAGGAAAGGGGGGCGCCCCCCCTCCTTGTCCAATTCAGACTGGGGGGGAGGGGGGGCGCGGCTGCCCCTTGGCCGCCCCTCCTCTTCTCCACTAGGGCCCAATAGGCCCATTAGTCTCCCCGGGGGGTTCCGGTAACCCCCCGGTACTCCGGTATATGCCCGATACTCTCCGAAACCATTCCGGTGTCCGAACATAGTCGTCCAATATATCAATATTTATGTCTCGACCATTTCGAGACTCCTCGTCATGTCCGTGATCACATCCGGGACTCTGAACTACCTTCGGTACATCAAAACACATAAACTCGTAATCTAACCGTCATCGAACTTTAAGCGTGCGGACCCTATGGGTTCGAGAACTATGTAGACATGACCGAGACACGTCTCTAGTCAATAACCAATAGCGGAACCTGGATGCTCATATTGGCTCCCACATATTCTATGAAGATCTTTATCGGTCAAACTGCATAACAACATACGTTGTTCCCTTTGTCATCGGTATGTTACTTGCCCGAGATTCGATCGTCGGTATCTCAATACCTAGTTCAATCTCGTTACCGGCAAGTCTCTTTACTCGTTCCGTAATACATCATCCCACAACTAACTCATTAGTTGCAATGCTTGCAAGGCTTAGGTGTTGTGCATTACCGAGTGGGCCCACAGATACCTCTCCGATAATCGGAGTGACAAATCCTAATCTCGAAATACGCCAACCCAACAAGTACCTTCGGAGACACCTGTAGAGCACCTTTATAATCACACTGTTACGTTGTGGCGTTTGGTAGCACACAAAGTGTTCCTCCGGTAAACGGGAGTTGCATAATCTCATAGTCATAGGAACATGTATAAGTCATGAAGAAATCAATAGCAACATACTAAACGATCAAGTGCTAAGCTAACGGAATGGGTCAAGTCAATCACATCATTCTCCTAATGATGTGATCCCGTTAATCAAATGACAACTCTTTGTCTATGGCTAGGAAACATAACCATCTTTGGTCAACGAGCTAGTCAAGTAGAGGCATACTAGTGACACTCTATTTGTCTATGTATTCACACATGTATCATGTTTCCGGTTAATACAATTCTAGCATGAATAATAAACATTTATCATGATATAAGGAAATAAATAATAACTTTATAATTGCCTCTAGGGCATATTTCCTTCAATTAGCCGGTGCTTAAAGCGCTCCTGCTCGAGAGGTTCCTCAGGCACGATAAAGTCTTCGTTGCCGAGGCTCACCTCATCCTCGGAGAGTGGAAGATAATTACTGTCCTCCGAGTCTTCTTTTTCGGCCTGTTCATCAGGGCTAACTTGCCCATCTTCCCGATCATCCTGTTCGGAAGTTGGCTCGACGGGGTGTCCTTGGTCTACGACATCGTCCGGCGTATTGTTGTCTCTCATGCCGGATTTGTTATCTCTTTCACGGCGTGATTTAGAGTGGCGCCGTCGGCGCTTTGGTTGTATCTCAGGAGGTTTATCCTCTACTGGATTCTTCTCGTTATCGTCGTTATCCTCTTTGGGTGTATCCACCATGTACACATCATACGAAGAGGTGGCCGTCCAACGTCCAGTAAACGGCGGGTTTTGGGCCTGCTCTTCTCCGGCATCGTCGTCCATACCGTCGATGTCTTCGGAGCCGTAATCGAGCATGTCAGTTAGGTCCTCGACAATGGCTATGAAGTGGGTGGTGGGTGGGATGTAAAATTCCCCGCTCTCAGCCCCTAGTCTGTGCTGGGCGTCGTTCGGACGTTGCTCCTCTGTAATGACGAGGGATCGCATCAAGTCCAGAGCCTCGCTTAAAGGCGAGGTTTGGCCAGAGAGAAGAGAGTCCGTGGAGTACGGCGGGAAGGAGATTCCTTGGCCGAGCTCACACGGTGCTGACTCCGAGTGTTCGTAGCCAGTGTCCGGAGAAGAGTCTGGCTTCGTGATGGTTCCAGCGACACTACTTCCTCCGGCTTTCACGTACTGGGCTTGGTGGCCGTAGATAGTCCGGCGAGCTTAGGAATCCCGTCTTCGGACCCGGCGATGCGCTCCGGATCTAAGGCCAGAGCGGAGGTTGGGGTCGTGAACCCTTGGAAGATCAAGTCTCCTCGGATATCAGCGACATAGTCCAGATTTCCAAAACTAATCTGGTGACCTGGGGCGTAGCTGTCGATCTGCTCTAGATGGCCAAGCGAGTTGGCCCGCAGTGCGAAGCCGCCGAATACAAAGATCTGGCCGGGGAGAACCCCCCCCCCCAGGGCGGTATTGTTGTAGATGACCGATGGAGCCATCAAACCTTCTGATGACAACACAGCGGAACTCTCAATGAAAGCACCAATGTCGGTGTCAAAACCGGCGGATCTTGGGTAGGGGGTCCCGAATTGTGCGTCTAAGGTCGATGGTAACAGGAGACGGGGGACACGATGTTTACCCAGGTTCGGGCCCTCTTGATGGAGGTAATACCATGCTTCCTGCTTGATTGATCTTGATGAATATGAGGATTACAAGAGTTGATCTACCACGAGATCGTAATGGCTAAATCCTAGATGTCTAGCCTGTATGATTGTGATTGCCCCTACGGACTAAACCCTCCGGTTTATATAGACATCGGAGGGGCCTAGGGCTGTTCAGAGTCGGTTTACAGAGGAAGGAATCTTCATATCCGAACGCCAAGCTTGCCATCCACGCAAAGGAGAGTCCCATCCGGACACGGGAGGAAGTGCTTGCAAGGCTTGTAGAAGGCCACTCCCCAGAGGTCAACTTTGAGATCAACGGCCACCATTACAAACAAGGGATACTACCTAGCTGGCGGTTTTTATCCTCAGTGGTGAAATCTTGTGAATACAATATCCAACCCAAAAGGAGAGAAGAAACATGGATTTTCCCAAACACAAGAGAGTGCCAGGAATGCTGTGGAGCGTGCTTTTGGTGTGCTTCAATCTAGATGGGTATCGTTCGACACCCTGCACTGACATGGAGCACCGGGAAGTTTTGGGAGGTGCTGACTGCTTGTGTGATCATGCACAACATGATCATGGAAGACGAGCGTGATAACAACATCTACAACTAAGGCTTTAAATATCAGGGTGAAAATGTTGTGTCTGAGCACCAAGAACCGGCAACGTTGGAACAGCTCATCCAATTTCATTGTGAAATGCGTGATTGACATACTCATATACTCGTCCCGAGCCGCCGCCTTCCTTTACCCAAGTGCTGCTGGGAAGATCGTCAACCATGTCCGGCCGTCCGAATCAGCCGCCCAAGGGCTCGCGACAGGCAGCTCCTCTTCTGCCCGCTGCATCAACACCGGGGAGCTCCGCTGGCTTTGGTGCGTCCGCCGGACCTTTCCGTTTTGGCGCGCCTTCATCCCATGCATGTGCGGCTGCGTCAACCATTCCAATGGCCGCAGCTTCGGCGCAAGCTCCGGTAACTTTCGGCGCCAGATACCAGCCGGCACAAGGGGCCTCTCGCCGTTCCAAGGGCAAGCGCAAGGGGGGTCGCCGCGATGCCGCTGCTGCCACTGTAGTCCCCCCGGCTGCGCTCCCAACGCCCGTGTTTCCGCCGGCGGCAGCGTCGGCCGTGCCGGCCCATCAAGTTCAAGACTCCACGGTTGATGCTTCTGGCTCTACAGCCACGGGTGCTATGGCAGGGCAGCTTGTGAAAGGTAAAAGAACCGGTTTATGGTCCTTCAAGTGCAGGTGCGACAAGCACATGTCCAAGGACTGCACAACGGTTCACTATTGTTATATATGTGACAACTACAAGCATCCCCTCCACCGCTGCACTGTACTCAAGCAACCTAGGCCTTGCGCATCGCTCGGTGGACACGGAATACTCAATGCTATGTTTGTTCAGTTGCCGGACTCACTGTTCAAGGAACATCTTGCACCCCCATCTTTGCCGACAGCTTTGGTTAAGATTTCTTATGGTTCTTTGACTGTCGCTGTGGTGGAGGCCGAGGTCGCTAAAATCGTCTTCCTACAGACTTCTTGGGATTGGGAGGCCATTCCTCATGGGGCCGATTCTTTCTTGGTGTATTTCCCTTCCATAGAGGTTTTGCAGCGAGTGGCAGCTTTTGAGTACAATGTCAAGTCACATGATGTGAAGATCTCTTTTAGTGAATGGAAAGTCGAGGAGGCTGGATCCCTACATCCGTTACAACCAGTTTGGATTCATGTCACCGACGTCCCACCCCCTCTCCGCCACTTCCTTGGTCTGTGGGCGGTTGGATCCGTTATTGGCGCAACACAGGATGTTGACTTGTTATGCTTGCGGCGTCACGGTATTGTGCGAATCCAAGTTGATGTGCATTCTAAAGATATTTTCGCCAAGCAGGATGGGAGTAATGAAGCTTCAGTCTCCTCTGATGTTTACGTCAAGCTAAATGGGTATGAGTTCCGGTATGTGCTCGAGGAGGACGACTATGTCCCGGATGCTGACTTCGTACCTCGTATTTGGGAGCGCCATGATGAACATGATGACGGTGCTAATCGAGATGAGGATATGCCGGACAGGGATGCTACCAAGAGAGCTAAAAACACTCAAAATGATAGTGGCAATACATCGTCAGGGGCTAGATATGGCACTAATGTGGTGTCTATGCAAACTTCTACTGTTAGTACTATGCAACACCCTGATGCAGTCCTTCCGAGTATGACACATGCAGAACACACTGATGGTCAAGATATCCAGAGGACTGTGGAGCCGGAGGGAGAGGCAGCCACGGTTGTGTGTGCTGCAAGCTCGCTCATGGATGCATGTGCACCGAAGAAGCATGCAGTGGCCATGGCTAGCTCCGTGCATGGCCAGCTAGCCGTGGGCACGGTGCATGAGCCCGTCGCTCACATGCATGTGGCTGGGGGCACGCCTGCATAGCATGCAACGCATGCAGCAACCCCAGTCCCGATGCTCGGGCAGCTAGCTATGGGCAAGGATACGGCGCCAGCAGTGCACGCAGCTGCTGCTAACTCGGTTTGCGTGCGAGATTCCCGGCACCGTCTGAGTCGACTGCACCAGCATGTTCTCCGGTCGCTGTGGTTTCACTCGGTCCAGCAGCGGTTCGTGCGCATGGTACTACCGCGACGCCCGTTGCTACCGTCCCGGTTGGACCGTCGGCGCGTCCCTCTTCACCGACATCTGGGACATTACGGACCCCGACGGCTAAGACGACGACACCGACGGCGACTATGTCTGGAGGGATTGCTTCACCTCTCCGACGTAGTAACCATCATGCCACCTCCGCCAATGGTTCTTCTACGACTGATGAGCACTCTCTAGCGAAGACGATGCGCCGCCAAGCCGTGAGAAATTTGGACCCCACGCCAGGTACCCTGTCCACTCAATCTTTTCTTTCTTTTTCAGATACTCGCATTAATAATAGCTTAAATAATGTTGGTGTATTTATGGGTAAGAACGATAAAGAAATTAAACTGTCGGTTGGGGCACTTAAACACATGGAGATTGACCGTTTAAAGGTTTCTCCAAAGTGTAATAACACCCTATCTAACCCCGAAATTGAGGAGGATGATGAAGCGGATGCCAAATATGATGGTCCGCTAGTCTCCCACTTGGTTGGTGATATTACCGAGGTTGGTTTGGATGACGCAAGATCTGGGTCCATGTTTTGTGACTTCACAGCATCTTTGTGGAAATCTAAATCGCAATCCTCTAAAAAGAAACAAAAACCGCCCAAGAAGGCGAAAATTTCCACACCAATCCGAGTTTCCACATGAGAGGCATGTTTTGGAATAGCAGAGGTCTCTCAGACTTGGCTAAACATAAACATGTCAGTGATTGTGTGCGAGAACACGAACTAGATTTTGTGGCAATTTCCGAGGCTGGTAAATGTGACTTCCGCCCGCACGTCCTCGATCACCTATCTAGTGGTTTCGACTACACATGGCATAGTCTACCAGCTCGTGGAAGGTCCGGAGGAATCCTTCTTGGGATACAGACCACGGCAGTGGACTTGTTGGCCTTTTCGACCGGTGAATTTCATATCAAATTTCACCTATGAAACAAGGCAGATAATTTTACATGGAGCCTGGTCGCAGTTTATGGGGCTGCCCAAGATGAGCATAAATCCGCTTTCCTTCATGAACTGGTGAATCTGGCTAAGGATAACCCGTACCCAATGCTTATTGGAGGGGATTTCAATATCCTTTGGTACCAGGAAGAAAAAAATAATGACCGCTTCGACACTCACTGGCCTTTCCTATTCAATGCTGTGATTGATAGTTTGGACCTTTGGGAGGCTTGTATGTCGGGGCGGCAGTTCACTTGGGCTAATAAACGTTCTGTGCCAACGTACGAGAAGCTCGATAGGGTACTCATGGATACCGAATGGGAGCTAAAATTTCCTATGGTAACCGTACGAGCCCTAGAGAGAATCGAGGCATTATCGGATCATGCGCCAATCATTCTTGATTCTAATTCTACGAGCCATTCTTCCCGCCACCCTTTCAAATTTGAATTGGCATGGCTGCACCGGGAAGGTTTTGTAGAAATAATCAAGAAAGTTTGGGAGAGGCCAGCCATTGGTCGTACACCGATTCAGAGATGGAATTATAAAATAAGGGCCATGAGGCAACACCTCTCTGGATGGGCGAAACACATCAATGGGTTATATAAAAAAGAAAAGCAGCGCCTTTGTACCATCATTGATGACCTCGACAAAATTGCAGCACCTTATCTCAACATGAGATTGAATTGAAAAATCAATCTAATGAGAAGGTTGCCCGTCTTCTGCGAGAAGAGGAGATCAAATACTACCATAGGTCCAAAGCTGACTTCATTCTAATGGGAGATAGTAATACAAGATACTTCCAATTGCTCGCCAATGCTTGACATAGGAAGAAATGTATTCATCGTCTCCAACAGGATGAGGGGCGGATCGAAGGTCAAAGGGAGCTCAAAAACTATATCACCAGCTACTACAAATCTCTTTTCGGAGCGTCGGATGAAGGGAATGTCACCCTTGACGAGACCCAAATAGATGATATTCCACAAGTCATAGCAGAAGAGAATGATATCTCACAGCACCTTTCTCAGAAGAGGAGGTGAGAGCGGCGGTGTTCCAAATGGAACACAACAAAGCTCCAGGCCCTGATGGTTTCCCCGCAAAATTCTATCAGAATTTCTGGGATATCATCAAGGCTGACCTTTTGGAGTTGTTCAATTGTCTTCATGCCGATCGACTTGATCTATTCAGAATAAATTTTGGCGAGATTGTTTTGTTGCCGAAGATTAAGGAGGCTGAACGGATTCAGCAGTTCAGACCCATATGTCTCCTTAATGTTAGCTTCAAGATTTTCACCAAAGTGGCTACGAATAGGTTAAACTTGATAGCTGACCGTGTTGTCCGTCCATCTCAAACGACCTTTATGCAAGGACGAAATATACTAGATGGTGTAGTAATCCTGCATGAGACCGTCCACGAGATGCACCGAAAAAACATGAGTGGAGTGATATTCAAAATTGACTTTGAAAAGGCATATGACAAGGTCAAGTGGTCTTTCCTTCAACAGGCCCTAAGGATGAAAGGTTTCTCCGATAAATGGCGCCAGTGGATCCACAATTTTGTAACTGGAGGTAGTGTGGCCATCAAAGTCAATGATGATGTAGGCCATTACTTTCAGACAAAAAAGGACTACGGCAGGGTGACTCCATGTCCCCAATGTTATTTAACATTGTCGCTGACATGTTGGCGATTCTGATTGAGCGCGCCAAGCAGGACGACCAGATTGCAAGACTAGTGCCACACCTTGTGGATGTGTAAGTGCATCAAGTGCCCCTTAGTGATTTTGGTGTATTGAAGACTTATAGGTTAAGGGACTAATGCGTTTGTGAGTGTACGCGGATCTATAAGTCTATGAGGAGTTTGATAATTACAGAGAAAGTCGACCCCTAAAAATGAAGTTCTTTGACTGAAGACTTTGGATTTCTGAAGACTTTGAAGGTGAAGAAATTGGTGTGACCTTGAAGACTTGGTATTCATTTGAGGAATATGAAGCGTGAAGACTTTTTTTTCGTAGTTTCATTTTCTCTTTCTTGAGTCATAGGAAACACCATACTGTTAAAGGGGGTCGAGGAAATACTAAGGAAAAATTTCCATGTGATGCTCAACTCAAAATCCTACACCTACCAATCCCTTCGAGTGAAGCCATTGGAAATCTCATATAGTTCAGTCATATTCTTCAGTGACAGAGACGAAGTTCTTCTGGTCTCTGAGGAATTTGTTCTGACTGAGGAGTTAGGAATTTGCCAGTGCGGATTGCCTACACAGTGAGGAACATGATAGCCCTGAGGAATTTGAACCTCAAATTTCCGACCATTGCTGTGCTATGCGCCAGATGTCCCAAAATATCTACCCACCTAACGGTCATACCATTGAAGGGCATTTATGTCTTATCATGCGGGCTGCTCCCTAGGCTATAAATAGCCACCCCCTACAACCACTAGCTGGTTGGCTGCTCTGAGAGAAACTGACACGTGTCATTTGAGAGCATCCCATCCTCCGAGGACTTTGAGCGAAAATCATCAAGTGAGGAAAAACCCCAAACCCGAACACCTACAAACCCAAAGTGATTGAGCATCACTGAAGAGATTGATCCTGCGTGGATCCAACGCTTGTTACCTTTGAAGACTGTGCTTCTTCCAGACGGTTAGGCGTCATGGTCTAGAGCATCCAAGAGGAAATTGTGGATCGCCGAGTGACCGAGTTTGTGAAGGTTCGGAAGTCACCTGAAGACTTACTATGAGTGATTGGACGAGGTCTGTGTGACCTTAGTTCAAGGAGAATACGATGAGGACTGTGTGTCCGGGACTGGGTGTCCTCAGGTTTAAATACCTAGCCGCTCCAACCAGACGTACAACTGAGACAATAGTTGGAACTGGTCTACCAAATCATTGTCTTCACCAAGCCAACTGGTTCTATTTCCTCAACTCTTTCATTTCCTCATTCCTGTGTTGTGCAATTGTTCATATCTGTGTTTGAAGACTTTGACTGAAGACTTTCTCAATTTCCTCAGTTCAATTTCCTCAGTCTGTTTGTCTTCATCCTGTGTTATCCTGTGTTTACGCTTTCTGTACTCTGTGCTTGTTTTCATTTCATCATGATGACTATGCTTGTGTTCTGCTATGCATACTTTTGAGTACTTATTCCGCTGCAAGTAGTTCTTCGCTAAGGAATTTCCTCACCCACAAATTCCTCAGTGAAGAATTTATAAAAATCGCCTATTCACCCCCCCTCTAGTCGATATAACGCACTTTCAATTGGTATCAGAGCAAGGTACTCCCTTGTTCTGTGTGATTTTGGTTTAACCGCCTGGAGTTTTAGTTATGTCGACCACAGGTATGAAGAAAGTGACATGTCCCATCTTTGACGGTCATGATTATCCCAAGTGGAAGGCCATGATGAAGAAGCGCCTCATGGCGATGAACAGCGAACTGTGGACCGTCACTGAGATTGGTCTTACCGATATGTGCAAGACGGCGGAAGCTGATGACATTCGCAAGTACATTCTTCTCAACCTCACGGCGAAGGGCGTCATCTGCTCCTGTCTGTCTCAAAATCAGTTCAGGAACGTTATGCATCTCGATCATGCGAAGCTTATCTGGGACCGTCTCTCTGATGTCTATGAAGGTCATCGAACCCGTCATGATCCTTGGTTTGAGGAGTTCAAGGAATCTCTCAAATCAATGACATTTGAACCAGAATCATCCTCCTCCTCACCATGCCTTATGGCAGATGGTGAAAAGGTAACTGAATGCTATCTGTCTGAATCTAGTGATGATGAATCTGATGATGAATTAGGACCCAGTTATGTCAAGCTTGTTTCCCTTGCCGCTAAACAACAAAGAGCTTTGGAAAAGGTTCAAAACATGCTTAGTAAGCGATGATATGTTGGGTGAGGAAATGGATCAGTCAAAAGCTTTGGCTGAAAGTCTTCAGAGACTTCATACTAAGTATGACACCCTTCAAGATCAACATAACACTCTCTTATCTGATCATGAGAAGCTTTCTTATGAATTTCTTCAAAGAAAGCAAGATCTTGAGAAGCTAAGAGTGAGTTATGAAGATCTTCAGAAGGAGCGAGATTCATTACTTGCTCAACAAATCAGCGCTGCTCAGGAAGAATTTGTTCCTCCATGTTTGAAATGCATTGAACGTGAATCTGCTAATTCTTCACCTGAATGTTCAAATGTTCCCAATGCTACAAATTCTTCAACTGTCTCTGCTATCACTAATTCCTCATCTGAGGACATTGCTAGTATCACTAACGATGTAAGGCTAAAGGAATTATACATGACAGGCATGTACAAAAGTCTCAAAGGGCATCAGACTCTTTGTGATGTACTTAAAAAGCAGATCCTCAACAGAAACCCTAGGAAAGAGGGTATTGCCTTTGAGAGAAAACTCAATGCTGATGGTACATATTGGAAGCCTGAGCAGTACCCCAAAACCTCATAGGTTGCTGCAAAGGGACCTCCAGTTGATCCATCAAATCTATCTGGCTTTACATGTGAATCTCCTCATTCTTCTGATGAGTCATTTGACTCCAACTATAAACTGTTCAAAAATCAGAATGGTGAAGTATTTGCTAGATATGTTGGCACTAACTGCAGGAACGGTTCCCCTATGAAGAAAATCTGGGTTCCCAAAAGGTGCCTTGAAAGTATTCAGGTGAATGTCCTCATGACACCACCTATGAAGAATAGGAACCCCAGATCAAATTCTTCATATGGACCAAATTCTTCATATGGATCCAAGTCCTCATACGAACCAAATTCCTCACGTGGATCAAATTCCTCAAAAGGATCAAAGTCCTCATATGATTATCATCGTGCTAACAACTCTGTTTCGCAGGGAAGAGCTAAGGGCTATGAATATGAGCATTATTCTTCTAATCATTATGTTCATAAGTCCTCGAAGAATTTCTCTGCTTATTCATATGCTTACCCTAACTCCTCTTATGTGAAACGAAATGGATTGGCTTCTATGCCACCTTTCTCGTATGGAGCTCGCAGAGTGATGAACTCTTTGCCACCCCTTCAGATGTGGGTGGTGAAGAAAAAGAACTAATCTCTTATGCAGGGTCAGGTCTCCAGACGTACTTTAATGAAGAAATGAACTTTCATTTCTCACGTCCTCATACTGCTTTATCTGTTCTATTGCTTGATGAAATTTATCTGATGAATTGATGTCATATTCTTCACTGATGAAGTATATGAAGTTCGTAAGCTGCACTAATTCATCTGCAGGATGATCAACCCAAAGCCACTGAGTGGGTCCTCGATAGTGGATGTACAAATCACATGACTGGTGACAAGAATCTATTGATTGATGCTCCCTTATCACCATCGCATCTGAAGCATATCATCTTCGCTGACAAAGGCAAAAGTTAGGTATTGGGTCTAGGTAAGGTTGCGATCACAAAGGATCGACACATGGACAAAGTCATGCTTGTCGAGTCCTTAGGATACAACCTCATGTCTGTCTCAATGATTTGTGATCTTGATATGGTAGTTGTCTTTGGCAAGTATCGTTGTGTTGTGGTTATGGAAGCTGACAATTCCAAAGTCTTCGAAGGCTTTAGGAGAGGAGACTTGTATATTGTTGATTTCTCTACAGGACCGCAACCAGCCGTGTGCCTACTTGCAAAAGCTTCAGAAGGATGGCTATGGCATCAACGACTTGGTCATGCAGGCATGAGGAATTTGCACATGCTTGCGAAGAAGAAGCATGTCATTGGCATTGAGAATGTCAAATTCCTCAAGGATCACCTATGTGGAGCTTGTGAAGCTGGAAAGATGACCAAGGCTAAGCATCCAGCGAAGACTATCATGACCACTACTCGACCATTCGAATTGCTTCACATGGACCTCTTTAGTCCTAACCATTACTCAGCTGTCACAAATGACGCATCTCTCTATGGGCTTGTTATTGTTGATGATTACTCTCGTTACACATGGGTACACATTGTTACTTACAAACATGAAGTGCAGGAAGTCTTCAAACGATTTTCCTCGAGGGCTTCAACCAACTTTGGTGTGAAGATCAAGCACATCAGAAGTGACAATGGAACTGAGTTCAAGAATTCTGGTCTTGGTGACTATCTTGATGAACTTGGTATTACTCATGAGTTATCTGCTCCTTACACTCCTCAGCAAAATGGCGTCGTGGAGCGCAAGAACAGAACTCTTGTTGAGATGGCTCGCACTATGCTTGATGAGTACAAGACGCCTCGTCACTTCTGGATTGAGGCAGTTTATACTGCGTGCCACATCATCAACAGGGTATATCTTCACAAATTCTTCAAGAAGACTGCCTATGAACTCTTCACTGACAAGAAACCCAATGTGAGTTATTTCAAAATCTTCGGTGCTAAATGTTGGATTAGAGATCCTCATCACAATGCTAAATTTGCACCGAAAGCACATGAAGGTTTTATGCTTGGTTACGGAAAGGACTCGCACACCTGCAGAGTCTTCAACACCGTTCTTCACAAGGTTGTTGAAACTGTAGATGTGCGGTTCGATGAAACTAATGGCTCGCAAAGAGAGTACCTACCCTCTGTGATAGATGAACCAGCACCTGAGGAAACTATCAAGTTCAAGGCTACTGAGGATGTCATTCCTACCCAAGAATCTGCTGAAGAATTCATTCCAGAACGTGAAGAACGTCGAGCTAATGCACCTGAAGAAATTGCTGAAGAAAATGGTGCTGAAGAAAATGCTGATCAAATTCCTCGACGACAACCTATTCATCCTCGCGTTGCAAAAGAAGTGCAAGTTGAGAAGATCATTGATGACATTGAAGCACCAGGTCCTCTCACACGCTCAAAAGCTTCACATTTATCTAACTTTTGTGGGCACTATGCTTTTGTCTCTATCTCAGAGCCCACTAAGGTAGATGAAGCATTTCTGGAGCCTGAGTGGATTCAGGCCATGCAAGAAGAATTACATCAGTTCGAGCTCAACAACGTTTGGGAACTGGTCAATCGTCCAGATCCTCGCAAACACAATATCATTGGCACAAAGTGGATCTACCGCAACAAGCAAGATGAAAATGGCCTTGTGGTGAGGAATAAGGCACGGCTAGTAGCTCAAGGCTACACACAGGTTGAAGGAATTGATTTCGATGAAACTTTTGCACCTGTTGCTAGACTTGAAGCTATTCGCATATTACTTGCTTATGCTAACCATCATGATATCACTTTATATCAAATGGATGTGAAAAGTGCATTCCTCAATGGTAAGCTTGAGGAAGAAGTATATGTTGCTCAACCCCCAGGTTTTGAAGATCCTAAGCATCCTGACAAAATCTTCAGACTAAATAAGGCCCTCTATGACCTCAAGCAGGCCCCTCGGGCATGGTATGATACTTTGAAGGAATTCCTCATGAAGAAAGGCTTCAAACCCCGTTCACTCGACCCTACTCTTTTCACTAAATCATATGATGATGAATTGTTTGTATGCCAAATATATGTTGATGACATCATCTTTGGCTGTACTGACCAACGTTATAGTGATGAATTTGCCTATATGATGAGTGAATAATATCAAATGTCTATGATGGGAGAGTTGAAATTCTTCTTAGGTCTTCAAATTCGTCAACAGCGCGATGGCATATTCATATCTCAGGAGAAATACCTCAAGGATGTACTGAGGAAATTCGGCATGCAAGATTGCAAAGGCGTCAAAATTCCTATGCCCACAAATGGCCATCTGTGCACTGATGAAAATGGTATTGACTTCGATCAAAAGGTATACCGCTCCATGATTGGTTCTTTATTGTACTTATGTGCATCTAGGCCAGATATTATGCTTAGTGTTTGCATGTGTGCCCGATTTCAAGCTACACCGAAGGAATCACACCATAAGGCTGTGAAGCATATTCTTCGATATCTAGCTCACACACCAACACTAGGATTATGGTACCCCAAGGGCTCGACTTTTGATCTCGTTGGATATTCTGACTCTGACTATGCTGGTGATCATGTGGATCGCAAGTCAACATCTGGTACATGTCATTTCCTCGGACGATCTTTGGTCTGTTGGTCCTCGAAGAAACAGAACTGCGTATCACTGTCTACTGCTGAAGCTGAGTACATTGTTGTTGGATCTTGCTGTGCTCAATTGCTGTGGATGAAGCAAACTCTCAAGGACTACGGCGTCAACGTGAAGAATGTGCCTCTCTTCTGTGATAATGAGAGTGCCATCAAGATTGCTCACAACCCAGTTCAGCACTCAAAGACAAAGCACATTCAGATTTGTCATCATTTTCTTCGCGATCATGTGTTGAAGGGCGACATTTCTATTGAGCATGTGAAGACTAAAGAACAGCTAGCCGATATCTTCACAAAGCCCTTGGATGAGAAGAGATTTAGCAAGTTGCGGTGTGAGCTAAATATCCTAGAATCTTCGAATGTTCTTTGAAAAGGACACTCATCCTAACACTTATGCAAAATTGATGACTTAGATGTGCAACACATGAAGAAACGTTTTTCTTCAATCAATGAAGAATAACACTCTAAGTGTGAAGAAATTAATGAAGAATTTGATTCTCAGAACCCTATGACAATTGTACGCGGTGTCTGAAATCATCATTCTTATACGGTGGGTCACGCCACCACAAAATCTTCACTGTTTCCGTCGTTTCTCTTCATTGGCTATATATATATGAGTTTATGTCCTCTACAGCATTCACTTATTGCTATTTCTTCAAGTTGCTATTTCTGCTAATTGAATGTGATCGGACCCTTCCCCCTCTATGCTATACTCAACCCAATCTATTCACAAATTCTTCATGTGCGTTCTATTTGAAACTCGTTCAAAATCTTCACTGTGTCCTTGTCAGCTGAAGAATTTGCGAACGGAACTTTTAACTTATCTTATCCAAATTTTTGGCTTTGCCGCTCAAACCGTTCCGCTTCCCACGATATACTTATCTATTCACCCACGATCTAACACGATCTCCACTTCTCAGTACGTGGGTGACACATGTCATGCGAATGAGAAGGGCCAGGGGCACGTTCGTCCAATTTCTTCGGGCGAACCGTTTTTCACCGTGGCTATAAATACCCCCTCTCCCCTTCCTCACTTCTTTTACTCCGCTCGACCTCTCTCCAAACTCGAGCTTCTCAAACCCTAGCGTCGCCGCTACATCATCGTCGCCGGTGAGGAAGAGCTTCACTGCCTCGACCTCGTCGCCGCCGTACTCACGCAGGCCGCGGAAATCTTCACTCCGCCGCCGCCGTAGCCGTCTTCCTCCGCCAAGTTAGGGCGTGGAAGATCTGCACAGACGAGCTTCACTTCTCCACATACCAGTTCGTCGTGTTCTTCGTTCAGGGTAATTAAAAGTTACTTTTACTGCCCACTTTGATTCAAATGTTTACTACAAAATCTTCAAAGGTGTTTTTCTTCAAATCCTCACACACTAAACACCTCACATGTCATCTGCTCTTGATTCGTTTCTCTAAGCATCACTTTTCTTCAAGATTCCTCAATTGTGTGGATCTTCGATCTATACAACTCTGGAACCTAAGACAAAGAACGCTTAGTGAAATTCTTCAAGACTCATCTCGTCAAATTCCTCAAACTTGTTCTTATTGAAAAACCTTCTGAGAACGCATATGACCTCTCCAAATTCCTCGCAACTATACTCTGTTCACAGGTACTCATGTCCGCTGCTGAATCACTAGGTTCTCATCAACTTAACTCATTTGCAGCGTTCCTTGAAGAAAAGTTGCATACTTCTTCAGAGAGTTCAATTGTTCAAATTCCTCAACTAAAGAAAATGGCTAATGAAAAGAGGCCACAGAAAGGAGGAAAGAGGCCTGAGGTCAATACTGCCTTTGAAATCCCTGAGGACATTTATGCTGGGTACTGCACACCCCCTGAGGAAGATAAAAATCAGCGCAAGGTGTGCATTCAGAGGATAGAAAGGAGATGGGCAAAAGAGTGGAGGGAGTACAGGTATGTGACTCCAAAATACATGAAGAAATTCGCTGTTACTCCTCCATGCTCAAGACCTCCATTGGCACCTGGCCAAGAGGCAGATCCCACTAGCATCAAGCGCGGTGAGGATTTTCCTAAAGAATGGGCCAAGCGCCAAGCCAAGTTGGCCAAACAGGCAAAAGATGCAGTGAAGAAATTCAACGAAGATTCCACTGCTGCTGCTAAGGCCTCTGTACGGCCGAAGAAATCCATGGCAAAGAAGCCTGCGCACAAGCCAAGTGCCTCTTCTTCAATGCCCTCACGGCCAATTCCTCAAGCCGCTCCTGCTCCTCCAAAGTCCTCAGCTGCTCCGACAAAATCCTCAGCACCTGTGCATCTTGCCACGTGTCAAAGGACTACAGGCATCTCTATTGCCTCGGGAGCTTCAGCTAGTTCCTCAGCTGCACCAAACTCTTCAATAGGACCCTCTCTGCTGAAGACAAAGACAACTGCTGGACGAGGCTCTCGCCCAAGTCCTCAGAAGAAGTAGGTCACCTTCCAAGTGCCGTCTGAAGAAGATGAAGCTGATGATGAAGAACTTGCTGAAATCATCAGAGATAGGCAAGTCAGGGCCACTAGAGCCAAGGGCACAGAAGTGCCACTGCTTTTGGATCCAAAGCTAATCCTCGACTATATTGATCTCTGGCACAAGGACCCAAACACTCCTATGCCTGATTTCAAGTTGACACCTGGCCAAAGTCACATGCTGACCCATTTCATCAGTGAAGAAAAATGGAAATATGAGAAGGCCAGGCAACTCAAGAAAGCACAGTACAGGAAGGAGAAGTTTCTGAAGAATAATGTTGTCTCTATGACAACTGATGAACTCGTAAAGCTCCAGTCTGAAATCAAAGTCCTCAACGATGATTTCAACGCTTACTATGCTGATTGGAAAGGAGCCAAGGTCAGGTTCGTCAATCTGACGAAGACACTCACTTCAAGTGTCGCTGCCCCTGTGCATATTGAAGTCACTCCGGCTGAAGCATCTGCTTAGCAAACTGAAGAACATGCCAGCACCGCTGATGACAATCAGGCTACTGAAGATAATGTGAGTTCCAGGGCTGATGACTGCATTCCAGCCGCTGATGAAATTCCCAGGGCACCCACTTGTGGTGCGCCTGAAGAAAATGAAGAGGTCAGGGCAACTGCATCAGTTGTGCCTGAAGAAACTGCACCAAATTCCTCTGCTCCACCGGCGCCTACTCCAACTCCAATCCTTCCATCTGCATCAGATGTGAAGAAGACCAAGGTTGCAGAGCGTGCAGCAGTGAAGAAAAGGAAAGCATCAGCTTCTTCAGATTCTTCTGCTCCGAAGAAAATGAAGCCTATGACCAGCTCTTTTGCAAACCCGATTGATGCTATTCCAATCCCAACCATGCCATCAAAGGACCTTGTTCCTTTTGGTGAAGAATATGTGATCCCTAGCGGATCTGATGAAGAAACTCCTTCTGCTGCTACGTCAGAGCAGATGGATGAAGAAATTGAAGTGGATGAAATCCCTTCAACCCCAGTTGTTTCCTCGCCTGTGCCTCAGTTTACTGCTGAAGAGGCCGGCGTTGAAGAAATTGAAGATGAAGATGTGGACATTGGCTGTACCACACCTGTGATGAATGATGATTTTTGGGAAAGTCAGCACCCCAATTCTCCACTCTTCACTCCACTGCAGCAAATTCCTCAGTCCCCAGTCACTACAGTTCAAATGGGATCTGATGAAGCTCATGAAGACATTCCAGCCGCTAGTGCTGAAGAAACTGAAAATGAAGAATTCAAGAACCAGGCTGCCACTAAAGAGGAACCAGAAATTCCTCAACCTGAAGAACCTGAGATTGCAATTTCTGAGGTTGTGATGCAACTCACTGACACTCCTCTGCCCAAACCAAAGGATCCATTCTCCAAGAAGCAAAAATTCAAGACTGATGCCTTCTTTGGCGAGCATGTATTCTTCACTGATTACAACCCTTATGACTCTGCTCGCATAAGGAAGAGGCGTTTCTGGACTGCCAGCCAGGCAAATTCTATTCCTCAATGTTGTTCGACAAAGACAAAGTCTTCGATCATGAGCACATTCCTCACGTGGACATGGAATCTCTGCCGTGCTTCGTGCCAGTCCTCAGTGTTCTTCACGACGCTGGACTGTTAAATTTCTGCACTGACATCTGTGATTGGAATGAAGAACTTATTCTTCAATTCTATGCAACGCTGCACATCACCAGAAATTCTGAAGATGTGAATTCATGGGTGCTGGACTGGATGTCTGAAAACACTCACTACAAGGCACCAGCTACTGAATTGCTTCGTGCCTTACCTCTCAGTCCGCACCTTGAAGGTGCTTGTTGCGTCTACAATGAACCTGAGCTAACCGATCACTACATGCAAGTGCTGATGAAGCCTTTGAAGCCAGGTCAGACCTCAAGAACAAAATTCCTTGTGAAGGAATTGTTGTATGTGCCTCGAGCTGTCTATCGCATTCTGACGAAGACATTGAGTCCAATCAAGGGCCACAACTCAAATGAAGAAGAAGTCGTTGGCATCATGAAGAATCTGCTTTTCAATATCATTCATGGCATTCCCATCAACTTCCATGATTTCTTCATGAGGACTCTGGCTAATGTCGCCATGTCAACATTTGAGTTGAAGCCTTATGCACCTTGGATTATGAGATTCATCAAGACAAGGTCTTCACTCAACTATAAAGCTGATACACTGAACCATTGCAGCTACTTGCCCCCAATTGAAGTCCTCAAACGGACATTTTCCTCAGCTGATGAAAAGGGCAAGGCTACTGCTGTAATTGATGAAGGCATTCGTCCATTGGATGGACAATTTCGCAAGGCTGCATCCTACTCCACCAATGATGACTCTGCCACCCATGACTCTGCCGCCAATGCACCCAAGCAAAATCCTCAAGGCACAGCACCCAGGGTGATGACTGACCATGAGCTTCTCCTCAGTCTTCACCAGAAGGTTGATCTCAATCATAAATGGGTCAAGCGTCAGTTTGGTTTAATTCTTCACAACATGACTGCTACCCACAATGCAGTGAAGAAAAACCACTACTACCTTCATGAAATCCTCAACCGCACCTGGGTTGTTCTGTCTCAAGTCTATAGTGAAGAAGATCTGAAGACAATGGGTCTCAAGGACGATCTTAACTGGGTTGCACCTCCTCCGAAGAAGTACAAGAAGGTCAAGGTTCCTTCCTTGGTGGCCAGCTCCTATTCTTCATCACGTGACACTGATGAACATGAAGATTTGGACGACACTGCGGCAGGCCCTACTCCAACAACCGACCCCAACAACGCTGACGCTCCTTCATCACCTTGATATTCTTCAGGGGCGTTAGTCCTCATTTTCGACCCTTTTGGTCATTCGATGACAAAGGGGGGATTTGAGTTAGTCTTCAAGCGGGTCTATCTTAAATGGGCGTTTTTTTAAGTTGCAACTCTCGTTCTTTTGAAGACTTTGCTGGATCGAGTTGTAAACTTAAACTCTATGGTGACCTGATACTTTTGTTGTTTCTTCTGCATTCCTCGTTAATGTTATTGCACGCATGCTGAATTACATCAGTCACCATATTTCATCATGCATTTCAAATTCTTCATATATTATGTCAAATGCGTGTATGAATTACAAGATATAGGGGGAGATCTCCATGATTCAACTCTTCAAGTGTGCATTGCTTCAAAAGCAAATTCCTCACTATGCACATCTTCAGGGGGAGTTCTTCTATATCTTGCAATCAAATTCCTCAATATCAGTATTTACACGTCATATATTTATCCCCATTGAAAACTTAACCTATATTGTCATCAATCACCAAAAAGGGGGAGATTGTAAGTGCATCTAGTGCCCCTTAGTGATTTTGGTGTATTGAAGACTTATAGGTTAAGGACTAATGCGTTTGTGAGTGTACACAGATCTATAAGTCTATGAGGAGTTTGATAATTACAGAGAAAGTCGACCCCTAAAAATGAAGTTCTTCGACTGAAGACTTTGGATTTCTGAAGCCTTTGAAGGTGAAGAAATTGGTGTGACCTTGAAGACTTGGTATTCATTTGAGGAATATGAAGCGTGAAGACTTTTGTTTTCGTAGTTTCATTTTCTCTTTCTTGAGTCATAGGAAACACCGTACTGTTAAAGGGGGTCGAGGAAATACTAAGGAAAAATTTCCATGTGATGCTCAACTCAAAATCCTACACCTACCAATCCCTTCGGTGAAGCCATTGGAAATCTCGTACAGTTCAGTCATATTCTTCAGTGACAGAGACGAAGTTCTTCTGGTCTCTGAGGAATTTGTTCTGACTGAGGAGTTAGGAATTCGCCAGTGCGGATTGCCTACACAGTGAGGAACATGATAGCCCTGAGAAATTTGAACCTCAAATTTTCGACCGTTGCTGTGCTATGCGCCAGCTGTCCCAAAATATCTACCCACCTAACGGTCATATCATTGAAGGGCATTTATGCCTTATCATGCGGGCTGCTCCCTAGGCTATAAATAGCCGCCCCCTACAACCACTAGCTGGTTGGCTGCTCTGAGAGAAACTGACACTTGTCATTTGAGAGCATCCCATCCTCCGAGGACTTTGAGCGAAAATCATCAAGTGAGGAAAAACCCCAAACCCACAAACACCTACAAACCCAAAGTGATTGAGCATCACTGAAGAGATTGATCCTGCGTGGATCCGACGCTTGTTATCTTTGAAGACTGTGCTTCTTCCAAACGGTTAGGCGTCATGGTCTAGAGCATCCAAGAGGAAATTGTGGATCGCCGAGTGACCGAGTTTGTGAAGGTTCGGAAGTCACCTGAAGACTTACCATGAGTGATTGGACGAGGTCTGTGTGACCTTAGTTCAAGGAGAATACGGTGAGGACTGCGTGTCCGGGACTGGATGTCCTCAGGTTTAAATACCTAGCCGCTCCAACCAGACGTACAACTGAGACAACAGTTGGAACTGGTCTACCAAATCATTGTCTTCACCAAGCCAACTGGTTCTATTTCCTCAACTCTTTCATTTCCTCATTCCTCTGTTGTGCAATTGTTCATATCTGTGTTTGAAGACTTTGACTGAAGACTTTCTCAATTTCCTCAGTTCAATTTCCTCAGTCTGTTTGTCTTCATCCTATGTTATCTTGTGTTTACGCTTTCTGTACTCTGTGCTTGTTTTCATTTCATCATGATGACTATGCTTGTGTTCTGCTATGCATACTTTTGAGTACTTATTCCGCTGCAAGTAGTTCTTCGCTAAGGAATTTCCTCACCCACAAATTCCTCAGTGAAGAATTTATAAAAATCGCCTATTCACCCCCCCCCCTCTAGTCGATATAACGCACTTTCGGGATGGTGGCCTCTCTATGTTACAATACGCTGATGACACAATTCTTTTTATGGAACATGATCTGGACAAGGCTCGAAACCTGAAACTCTTGCTTTCAGCGTTTGAGCAAATGTCGGGTCTCAAAATAAACTTCCATAAAAGCGAATTGTTCTGCTTTGGAGAAGCCGTTGAGGCGGCGGCCGATTATGCTGACCTATTTGGTTGCGCACATGGCCAATTCCCGATTAAATATCTGGGAATACCGATTCATTATCGACGCCTCACCATTGCGGAGTGCAAGCATGTAGAGGAGCGTCTAGAGAAACGGTTGAGTAGTTGAAAAGGCAAACTACTCTCAGTTGGAGGACGGCTGGTTTTGATTAACTCTGTCCTCACAAATATGGTTCTCTATATGCTTTCTTTCTTCCAACTCCCAAAAGGGGTCCTAAAAAGACTGGATTATTTTAGATCCAGATTCTTTTGGCAAGGAGACGGTGAAAAGAAAAAATACAGGCTGGCCAAATGGAGCATGGTTTGTAGGCCGAAAGACCAAGGAGGGCTCGAAATTCATGACTTGCAGGTCAAAAACGAGGCCCTACTCAGTAAATGGTTGTTCAAACTTCTTACTGAGGATGGTGTTTGGCAAACCATGCTGCGCAACAAGTATCTAGGTCAAAAGGCGGTGTCCCAGGCATTTTGGAAACCTAGCGATTCACATTTTTGGGCTGGCCTAATGGCGGCAAAGAAACATCTCTTTCGCTTCGGGTCTTTCGCGATAAAGGATGGGTCGGAGATTCGTTTTTGGGAAGACATCTGGCTAGGCAATGCCAGTCTCCGAGAACAATATCCAGGCTTATACAACATTGTTCGCGATAAGAATAATACTATTGCGCAAGTGCTCAGTTCATTCCCGCCAAATATTTCGTTCAGGCGGGATTTGATTGGCCCCCGACTTGTGTCATGGCATAATCTTTTATCCCGACTGGATTCGATTGACCTGACACAAGGCCGGGATGTGTTTTGCTGGAACCTTACTACATCAGGGTCTTTCACTGTAGACTCTATGTATCGTGCGCTCACACATTCTGAGGTACCAGTGAGTAATAACAAGAAAATTTGGAAGTCCAAGATTCCACTAAAAGTGAAAATTTTCATGTGGTATCTTCGTAGGGGGGTTGTGTTAACCAAAGACAATCTCGCACGACGCAACTAGCAAGGGAGTAAGAAGTGTTGTTTTTGTACTCATGACGAGACAATCAAACACCTCCTTTTTCAATGCAAGTTTGCATGTTCTACGTGGTCAGTCATCCAAATAGCGTCAAATTTGTATCCGCCCACAACTGTTGCCAATATTTTTGGTCATTGGTTGGACGGTATTTCAAATAGGTTCAAAACGCTAATAAGGGTGGGAGCGTATGCCTTAATTTGGTCGCTTTGGCTATGTAGAAATGATTTTGTTTTTAATGGAAGAAATGCTTATCCTCTACAGGTTATTTTCCGGTGTACGCAATTGCTACGTATGTGGTCTATGTTACAACGACCGGAGGACCAACCGCTGTTCAAGGCGGTGTGTATGCGATTGGAGCAGGTGGCTATGGAGGTTTTTTCCCAACATGGGTGGCAACATAACCTTCGGATCGATCCACCACCTCCATTGACATAGGCATAGTGTTGGTCTATAGGGCTCTACTGTTGCCGATTTGTCGGTTTTTTTCATCATTTTTTGTCAGACCTTCATATTGGGCCGTGTGCATCCTAGTTATGCAGAGGCCGGGTGTTACTCATAATGCTTTGTATCCGCTTGATGCTACATTTGAGATAATAAAATCGCCCTTTATCGAAAAATATGCAGCTCCAAAATGAGTTGGTTGAGCACATGTGAAATCACATCGGCAACCAGTAGATGTATCAGTTCATTCCCTTTCTATGTATTCAAAATAAATTTGATTGGGTTGTAAAACAATTTGATTGTGTTTTTATTTGAATGTGGAACTATTTGATTGTAAAAATTATTTGCAATATTTAATTTATTTGGTTGTAAAACTTTTTACAATGTGTGTTGTTTAAAAAATGTATACTAGGGTCTTCAGTTGGCCGTGGCGGATCAGATTTGGACGCACGGCCAGCACAAATAGAAAAACGATCAGACGCTCTGTCAGATCCAAACAGATAAAATCCAAATGGGGTTATGTGTTGGAGTTGGCAGTGCGATCTTTGGTCCATTGGTGCCAGGTGCAATGCGAGTCAATGTCCGTCCTTTTAAATAAATTCGAGTGCACACCCTATCTATGATCATAAACAAGCATGCATGCGAAGAAATTATAACTAAAGACTTTTTGTGGTATATTAATTTGCTGGAATTAGCATCTGTGGCCTGAGTAAGCAGTATTGGTTCCGTCCTAGCTAGGGGCACCGGACGTTCCTGCCAGGCCCGCCGTAGTAGAAGTAGCTGCCCCACGCGCCGCCCTGGCCGCCGGCGATGTCGTAGCACCCCGGGTGGTCGGCGAGGAGCCGGAGCCCCGCCGCCGGGATGAGGTTGTTGTCCCAGTCCACGACCTGCACGTTGCGGAAGTAGGCCGCGCGGCCGTACCCTTCCCCCGGGAACCGGCCGCTGCCCATCTGGGTGGGCGTGTGCGACCCGGACGGCCGCGTGTTGACCGCCTCTCCGCCGAACTGCACCATGTCGGCGCCGCCGCGGCCGCGCGCGCCCAGGTGGGTGAAGAGGGAGGACGGCCAGTAGCCCACCAGCGCGCCCGACGGGCCCAGCTGCAGCCACCAGTTGCCCTTCTTGGGGTCCTTCCAGATCATGAGCGTGATGTCGAACTGCCGGCCGCCGTAGGCCGACACCGGCGTGATGGCGGCCCCGATCACCACGCGGCCGTTGGTCTGCACGAAGCCCGCGCAGTGCAGGTTGTAGCACCCCGTCTCCTGGTACGCGTCGCTCTGCATCGCACACGCATTTCGCACAAGAATTTAACCTTCTTTTCTTGATTTTTCATGGACGGACACTTGAAGATGATTGAACCTTTAGACGACATCGTTTAGAGAGCTTACGGTCCAGTAGGTGAAGAACCTGGGGCTGTTGTCCCCGTATAGCTCAGGGCTGACCTGCCAGCCGGCCTCGATGGTGTTGAGGTCGTTGCCGAAGGAGCCGGAGATGACCCAGATCTGGGACAGGCTGAACTCGGCCGGCGACGACACCTGCGCCGGCCACACGTTCAGGCTCGCCTTGGCGCCGTAGAACTGCCCGCCGCTCACGTACCCCACCGCGTGCTGCATACGATACGGACCACAGTGACATTCAGTATCCGGAGTACACTAGTACTGTGGCCGTATCCTTTTGTCTGCATCCGTGTCCAAATGACTGACTGATACTGTATACTAAACAGAGACTGAATAGAGGGGGTGGTCATCCTTCTGGCCGGCGACTGACCTCATGGCCGTTGCTGGTGGAGTCCCGCCGTGCCGCGGCACTCCGGGGCTTCATCCCGAACCTCCGGACGGAGCTGGCCCTGAGCAGGTCGCCCTCCGTCGTCCGCCTCACCGGTATGGTCCCCTTGGGGCACCACTCGCCGGAGCTCCTCCACGTCTGCGGCAAGACCTCCTCCTCGTCGTCGTCTTCCATGGCGTGGTCATTCCCTGGCCTCGCCGCAGGTTCCTCCTGCATACGCAAGCAAACCATTACTGATCATGTCAAGGACAGACGCAAGAACACGATGCGCATTGCAGTCCAGGCCGTACCTCTGGTTTCTGGCCTCTCAGCCTGGGATGATCGAACGCGGGCTGCAGGTGAGAGGGCACGCAGTCTATGACGTCGCCGTCAGGGCTCTGCAAGATTACCAAAATCAGTCCCTGCCAAGAAACGGTACAAATCACACGTACCATGTGACGAACGAAGGAGCAGAACGTGTGTTGCAGTACGTGCCTGGATCGTCTTGACAGAGGCTTCCCTGACCCTGGCGAGCCGGGCCTTCATCCGCCGGAGCCCGAGCTGCTCCTCCCCGAATGTGCTGCCATTGCCCGCCGCGGAGGAGAAGAGGACGGGGAAGACGAGGAGGAAAGAGACGAACGAGGCAATGATTGGGCAGCAGCAAGAAGCCATTGACGCAGACGCGGCCCTGAGTTTCGTAGCAGCCTAGGTAGGATCAGAAGAAGAAGAAGAAGAAGAAGAAGAAGAAGCTTTAATACTCTTCTGAGGCGTCAGTCAGTATGTGCGCGCGCACACCAGCATTGGCGCGGTTGTCTTCTTCCTGCTGCCCTCCTGCTAGCTATAAATACATGCACATCCATAGATCGACAGATACACGGATAGATACCTGGGGGAATGGCGCTAAACGAACCAGCAGCGAGACGGAATTATGAGCAAGTCATTTGGCCGTCTCTGCGCTCCGGTGTCCGGCTGATTTGGCTCACCAACCTGCAGGCCTTTTTCTTCCGTGCGACGGACCAGCACAGCATAATTGTCTCGAAATGAGCACCACGCGTAGCCATGCCTCCATCATTTTTCCTAGCTCCTGTCCCCTCTCCCACTCCACGCTGCTGCACTTTTGGTCTTTCTTTTAGATCTCAGTGGAGGCCAGCCCGCCCAGCGGCATGGTGTGTAGCTTTTCTTTCTGCTGCAGGACGATGGGTGCTCTCCATGTGCCGAGAGATTTCGCAGATCTGTGCAATGCCCAGAACACTGCTTGGTTAGGCAGAACAGGTTTACATCCTGTTACCTTTGAGTTCAGCAGTATAGACTGCGTAATTCAGAGGCACTGTCGAGGTTGCTGGATTCCAGAACATGCCATTACTTCTGAAATTTGCAAACCCAACTTTCCAGTCTATATAACAATAACATTGAAGAAAATAAACATTTTGCTAACGAGTACACAATTACCCTGTAAGAGTCGAGTAATATGCAGCTGACAATGTCAAAAATGCAGTTGAGAAGGAGAAATATGCAGCTGACAAAGGATAAAGATGCAGACAAGGATGTTGTGAGAGCATCTACAATCGGACCCTTCAAACCCTCACCAAATGTCCAGGGGGACAGTCAGGTCACTACCCAATCACACGGTCATCACAGGTCGCCACCCAACCGGACCCTCCAAAGCTAGCACAAACGTCCGGACTGTCCCGCACCCCTCAAACCTAGCCCATATGTAAGGCGGATATGGGGAAGCCGCATCTGCCAGTCGGATCCACCATGAATCTTTTCAAATCGTTCCCTACCTAGCCTGACATGCACTCTTCCTCTCCTCCCTTCTGCCTGATCCACACCGCCCCTTCTTAGCTCTGTCGCCATCCTAGCTCTGCTGCTGTCCCTAACCCACAGTGTCGCCACCGCCGGTTCCAACCCACAAGGCCACTGCCTGTGTCGCCACCGGCCGCTGCCCCGGTATGTCTAGTTCTCCGGACATACACCTCGCCCTCTATATGTTCGATGAAATCTCTTAGATGTTTTTTTTATTCTTTTGCTTGTTTATAGGCAAACAATGGATTTATCAGATGAGGACTATGAGAACAAGGACGTTGACGAATTCATATGTAAAGAGTTTATCGATTCGTCGGATTCAGACGACGAAGATGTTGAAATGATGAGGAGGAGGATCCAGGAAGAAATGGAGAAGCCAGAGGAGCATGTTCTGAATTTCAAGGGTTCGATAAAGGGCAGGAGAGTTGTTCCCGGGATAGGATCACTGGCTCATGGCTTCTCTACAATTACTACTTCAAACCAAACCCAACACACAATGAGGAGGGTTTTCGACGTTGCTTCCGAATGAGCAAACATTTCTCCTTGCATGTAAAAATGTCATTGAGGAATATGATCCTTACTTCAAGTTGAGAAAGATTGTTGTGGACAACTTTTATTCTGCAAAAATGCACGATTGCTCTTAGGATGTGTGCATATGGTAAAGCCGCAGATGTCGTTAATCCTAAATCTGAATCGGAGGGACCACATGCCTTGAGGCCACAGTAAAATTTGCCCGCACCATGGTGAAGGTGTTTTGACCGAAGTATATGAGGGATCCAACTGCCAAGGACACAGAAAAGTTATTGGCAATCGAAGCAGCAATAGGTTTTCCAAGTATGCTCAGTTTAGTTGATTACATGCATTGGCAATGGAAGAATTGTCCAAAAGGTTTGTGTGGGCACTACCAGGGTCACACCAAAGAGTCCACCATCATACTTGAAGAAGTGGCATTAAAGGACTTATGGATTTGGCATGTCTGGTTCTCACAATGACATCAATATGCTCCATCGATCTCTGTTGTTCAAAATATTTTGTGATGGGGATGCTCCGGCGTGCAACTACATCGCCACGGGCACAACTATACAATGAGGTACTACCTTTCCGACGGTATTCTATCCTCGGTGAGCGGCGGTCATGAAGACTATAAACGAGCCGCGAGATAGAAAACAATGTCTCTTTGCAAAAATGTAAGAAGGTGCTAGGAAGGATGTGGAGAGGGCATTCGGAGTGCTCCAGTCTCATTGGGGTATTGTTCATGAAGTTGCAATGATGTGGTAGCCGGAGACAATGTGGCAGCTTATGACATGTTGTGTAATCTTGCACAACATGATTGTGCAGGATGAGGGCAAAGGGGCATCCTGCACCCATTTTGAGAAGCCCGGAGTACAGGTCTACCTCCCGGAACAAGATGTGGAGCATGTCGTGAACTTTCTAGAGATGCATCGATAACTTCAAGATCAACATGTGCATGTACAACTACTCAACAATCTTGTGGAGCATGTGGACCCATGTTGGAAATCAAAGAATTTCATGTTCGAATTATGCACCCCAAATAATTTTGATGTCCAAATTATGTATTTTTATGTACAAATAAATTTTATTTGTGAGGTATTCATTGTTATGTGTATTTGTATCATCAAATGATCGACATGCACATGTTTGCATAGATTTAAGGTTTGAAAAGTAGGGGTTGTGGTTGCAAAGGAGGACATTTTGAGGGGAGGGCAGGCGCTATCCATGGACACATCCAAGCACACCTGCAGACATTTAGGGGGGGTCGAATTTGGCCAGTCTGATTGTAGATGCTCTGACAGAGATGAAAGTTAACAGCAAATATATTCTTTCTTATTTTTGAAAAGAAGGTTGGAACCCTAGCGGCAAGGAACGTCTTTGGAGAGAAGTGTCGTGGGGGTGGAAAACCGTCCCTCTGGATCTTTTAGATTGGGTGATTTTTTCCCATCTCCTATAAAACTCATGTGGCATGCACCTAAATCCCTTCAATCACATGAGAGTAGTACCATAGGTACACCGTCAGTTAAGGACAAAGGACACAGATGCAATTGACAAAGGAAAAAATGGAGTTGAGAAGGACAAAGATACAGTAGACCAGGATGCAGTTGAGAAGGGCAAATATGTAGTTGACGAGGATGCAGTTGAGAAGGGCAAATATGTACTCCCTCTGTAAAGAAATATAAGAGCGTTTAGATCACTACTTTAGAGATCTAAATGCTCTTATATTTATTTACGAAGGGAGTAGTTGAAAAGGATGCAATTAAAATTTTTGAAGTAGATAAAGCGAAAGTGTCCTTCTCAGCTCGAGCTCATGTGAGCTCAGATGCACAATAAAGCCCAAAATATTTGAAAATAAATTTAAAAATTCTCTTTTTTTGTCAAACTTCGACAAATGTTTGAATGCATGCAAAGTTTCATCGTGTAATGACATTGGTGGAAGTCGTGGCAAAAAATAAAAAGAATCAGCACTCCTAAATGCTTTTGAAAATACAATTCTTTGAGCATCAATTTTTTTTGTCACGTCTTCCATGAATGTCATTCGTTGATGAAACTATGTAACCAATCAAAACATATGTCAATGTTTGCTACAAAACAAATTCTATTTTTTTGAATTTGTTTTCAATGTTTTTGGATTTTACTTGAGCTCATAGGAGCTCGAGCTTAGATAATCCACGTCCTAGATAAAGATGCAATTCACAACTAGTGGCAGAGCTTGGGTCAAAAACTTTTAGGGGGGTAGGGGCAATTGGTTGGGGGAGACAAAACGAACTTTGGGTCGATATTCACTTGATGTATGTTCCAAGTGTAGAGAGAAATTTCCTCGTGTCCTAGGTGTGTGAAGCGGAAAACGTCTTACCTCGTAGAGAGGGGACACCGTACATGTTATAGGCAGGGGCGCGAGTCCCTTATACGCATACAGTTGAGATCTTACAAGAGAGGTTACAACTTGGAGATCAAGCTAGGTAGAGATAGAATTATAGTTACAGAGATAAACCTCCTATCCTAACCGAAGAACTCCTGCTAAGATACGTACATGCAATGCGCCTAAACATGTGTAACACGTACGGCCTGTTTAACACCCTCCCTTAATCACAACTTCATCAAGTTGAGATTATGCTTGAAGTCTTCAAAGCTTCTTGTAGGCAAAGGCTTTGTGAATCCATCTGCAAGTTGATCTTTGGAGTGCACAAAGCGAATATCAAGTTGTTTCTGAGCAACTCTTTCTCTGACAAAATGAAAATCTATCTCTATGTGTTTTGTCCTGGCATGGAACACCGGATTTGCAGAGAGATACGTAGCTCCAAGGTTGTCACATCATAAGCAAGGAGCCTGTTTACTTTGTATGCCAAGTTCCTTCAGCATGGACTGAACCCATATTATCTCGGCTGTGGCATTTGCCAGTGCCTTGTATTTGTTGGGGAACGTAGTAATTTCAAAAAAAATCCTACGCACACGCAAGATCATGGTGATGCATAGCAACGAGAGGGGAGAGTGTTGTCTACGTACCATCGTAGACCGAAAGCGGAAGCGTTAGCACAACGCGGTTGATGTAGTCGTACGTCTTCACGATCCGACCGATCAAGTACCGAATGCACGGCACCTCCGAGTTCAGCACACGTTCAGCCCGATGACGTCCCTCGAACTCCGATCCAGCCGAGTGTTGAGGGAGAGTTTCGTTAGCACGACGGCGTGGTGACGACGATGATGTTCTACCGACGCAGGGCTTCGCCTAAGCACCGCTACAGTATTATCGAGGTGGACTATGGTGGAGGGGGGCACCGCACACGGCTAAAAGATCAAACGATCGATTGTTGTTTTTTCTAGGGTGCCCCCCTGCCCCCGTATATAAAGGAGCAAGGGGGAGGTGCGGCCGGCCAGGAGGGGGCGCGCCAGGAGGAGTCCTACTCCCACCGGGAGTAGGACTCCCTCCCTTTTCCTTGTTGGACTAGAAGAAGAAGGGGAAAGAGGTGGAGGAGAAGAAGGAAAGGGGGCGCCGCCCCCCTCTCCTTGTCCTATTCGGACTAGGGGGAGGGGCGCGCGGCCCTTGCCCTGGCCGCCTCGCCTCTCTTCCACTAAGTCCCACTATGGCCCATTAACCCCCGGGGGGTTTCGGTAAACCCTCCGGTACTCCGGTAAAATCCTGATTTCACCCGGAACACTTCTGATATCCAAATATAGGCTTCCAATATATCAATCTTCATATCTCGACCATTTCGAGACTCCTCGTCATGTCCGTGATCACATCCGGGACTCCGAACAACCTTCGGTACATCAAAACATATAAACTCATAATATAACTGTCATCAAAACTTTAAGTGTGTCGACCCTACGGGTTCGAGAACTATGTAGACATGACTGAGACACGTCTCCGGTCAATAACCAATAGCGGAACCTGGATGCTCATATTGGCTCCCACATATTCTACGAAGATCTTTATCGGTCAGACCGCATAACAACATACGTTGTTCCCTTTGTCATTGGTCTGTTACTTGCTCGAGATTCGATCGTCGGTATCTCAATACCTAGTTCAATCTCGTTGCCGGCAAGTCTCTTTACTCGTTTCGTAATACATCATCCCGCAACAAACTCATTAGTTGCAATGCTTGCAAGGCTTAAGTGATGTGCATTACCGAGAGGGCCCAGAGATACCTCTCCGACAATCGGAGTGACAAATCCTAATCTCGAAATACGCCAACCCAACAAGTACCTTCGGAGACACCTGTAGAGCACATTTATAATCACCCAGTTACGTTGTGACGTTTGATAGCACACAAAGTGTTCCTCCGGTAAATGGGAGTTGCATAATCTCATAGTCATAGGAACATGTATAAGTCATGAAGAAAGCAATAGCAACATACAAAACGATCGAGTGCTGAGCTAACGGAATGGGTCAAGTCAATCACATCATTCTCCTAATGATGTGATCCCGTTAATCAAATGACAACCCATGTCAATGGCTAGGAAACTTATCCATCTTTGATCAACGAGCTAGTCAAGTAGAGGCATACTAGTGACACTCTATTTGTCTATGTATTCACACATGTATTATGTTTCCGGTTAATACAATTCTAGCATGAATAATAAACATTTATCATGATATAAGGAAATAAATAATAACTTTATTATTGCCTCTAGGGCATATTTCCTTCAGTCTCCCACTTGCACTAGAGTCAATAATCTAGATTACACAGTAATGATTCTAACACCCATGGAGCCTTGGTGCTGATCATGGTTTGATCATGGAAGAGGCTTAGTCAACGGGTCTGCAACATTCAGATCCGTATGTATCTTGCAAATTTCTATGTCTCCCACCTGGACTAAATCCCGGATGGAATTGAAGCGTCTCTTGATGTGCTTGGTTCTCTTGTAAAATCTGGATTCCTTCGCCAAGGCAATTGCACCAGTATTGTCACAAAAGATTTTCATTGGACCCGATGCACTAGGTATGACACCTATATCGGATATGAACTCCTTCATCCAGACTCCTTCATTTGTCGCTTCCGAAGCAGCTATGTACTCCGCTTCTGTAGCGACCAGACCTCAAATGGCATGTGCTGCTGTGCACCAGTGTCATCCCTGGATCAGTAATGCTGACACGCACAGTACAAATGGAGGATTTATAACAGAGTAGCAATCACACACTTATTACATCGAATATCTCCGAAGAGATTAAGTATAATAAACATGGCTTAAGGCCATCTAATAACGATAACAGCGGAAGACTTGGAAGATAAGTGAGTCCATCAACTCCAGCGGCATCACTGAGTATAAGACCACGACCTAAGGCACCTTACTCGTCGTCTGAAAAGTCTGCAACATGAAACGTTGCAGCCCGAAACGGGTCAGCACATAGAATATGCTGGCAAGGCAACACATAGAGAGCAATGAACAATGATAATGCTATACTATATGCATATATGGCTGGTGGAAAGCTCTATGGTTACAGTTTTGCGAAAAGCCAATTTTATCCTACTACAAAGGAATAAATTTTATTTAACTATCATGGTGGTTGAAACATTGAGAAGGTACCTCCAACTCAATCCCAATTAAGTAACATCATTAACCCAACAAAATTAATTATAAGTATCACGGTGATGAGATTCAAATGATAATCCAGGTACTAGATACTCAAGTTGTCCATAACCGGGGACACGGCTAATCATGATCAGTTTGTACACTCTGCAGAGGTTTGTGCACTTTTCCCACAAGACTCGATCGCCTCCGCTTGATTCTCGCACAGCATGATGTTTGAGAAACGGATGACCGAGACACAGTCTTTCAGAAACAGTCACTCTCTACTCTGGATGGACCGGTACACCTACTTTCCCCTACATCTGCTAGTCCACCTCTTCAAGAGATCCTGTAACCTACTCAGCTATGCTAGAGCCCATAATAGCTTGCGGCTGCACACGGAAGTTTCTAGCATGAATAATCTTATGATCCCTTTGAGCCTGGGTGGCGGACCTTATACATACAGACAACACTGGGTTCTCCAGGTGTCTCAATCCACCCAGATGTGAGTTTTAGTTGCCACCTTACGTTAAACCATTATTAAACACTCACATCTGTCATGAATATCTCTCAAACCCAATCCACGTCTACGAGCATAGCATGGCAATAATAAAAGCAACGTAGAGGTAACTCCCAAGGGTTTGATAAGAAAACAGGTAATAGGTACTACCTCAACTACTTCCCAATACCCACAATTTAATTAGATCCTATTCATGCAATGTGTTTGAGGAAATAGATCTAATGCAATAAAACTGGGTATGAACGGGGTATGATCAAAGTGTTACTTGCCTTGCTGATGATCCGCAAAACCTAGCGAGTCGAAGTAACAAACGGCACACTCCGGGTACTCTATCGCAAACAAACAAGCATACAATCAGTACTCATCTAATGCACAGGTAAAACTCGAATGAAAGATCCAACCAGAAAGTTCAACTTAAGAACTCCGGTTTGCAAAAAGAATCAACTCGAAAGAAGCAACGAAAGTCAAACGGCGAAATAAAGAAACTTCGTTTGCTAATCTGGATCTAGGTCAAATTTTACTGTAGCAAAAAACTTGTTTGAGTAGATTAAACGGAAAGAGAATTTCGAGACGAAACTCTAGGCGCTTGAATCACCTGATTCCGATAAACGAGCGAAAAGTTAAACAGATTCGAAGTTTCGATCAGAAATCGAATCTGAGAAAAATAACGGGAAAATCCGACGAAAAGAAAAACGGACGAACGGTTAAAGAACGGACGTTCGTTAACAGAGAAAAACCGACGAACACGTTCGTTAAAATGAACGGTTCGGTGAACGCTCGCGAAATAAGAAGACCGAAAAAAAACCGATCTAGGTTTTTTTTAAATAAAAGGGTTTTTTTTTCAAAAACCGGTCAACACGAACGGCAGTACCTCGTCGGGCTCGCTCCGGCGAGGGGCTCCGGCGGGGTGCGGGCTCGGGGCTCGGGGGCGGCTCCGGCGGGCGAGGGGCAGGCGGCTCCGGCGGGCGGGCGGCGAGGCAAAGGCGGCGGCGGCGGCGGCGGCTCCTACGGCGGCGGTGTGGCGAAAAACGGAGGGGGGGCTAGAGGCTTGGGGGAGGGGGCACCGAGGCGGCGGCGGGCTCCGTGGCGTGGCCGGACTCCGGCGGTGACGTGGGGAAGAAGGAGAGCGCGGGCGGGCTCGGTTGGGCTCGGCCCAGCCGGCGCGGCGCGGTATTTTTTTTTTAATATGTTCCGCAGAAAATATTGCGTAGAAAAATAAATAAAAATAAGAAAAATATGAAATAAATTTTCCCCGTCTAGTTAGAAAATCCAGAATAGGGTGAACATTTTTAAAATCAAAAATAAATATTTTGAAAACATGCATATTTTTAAATGCAATAAAAATTGCAAATAAAATCAAATAAATTCCAAATAATGTTTTTAACATTTTTCCTCCAGTATTTCAATGTTTTTGGAGAATTCATATTTTCTCCTCTCGTTTATTTTTAAAATGAAATATTTTTCCGGAGAGAAAAATAATTAAAATCCCAATCCTCGTTTGAAAAATCAAATAAGAAAATTTGAGAAAATCCCCAACTCTCTCCGAGGGTCCTTGAGTTGCTTAGGATTTATCGAGGATTTGTCAAAATGCAATAAAACATGATATGCAATGATGATCTATGTATAACATTCCAAATTGAAAATTTGGGATGTTACAGCTTCACATGTAGATCCCGCCACGACGCTTTGTTTAGAACTGCACCAACTGACAGCTCAACCGTTCAATGTAAACACGTATCCGGTTTGCGATTTAGAATCGTCCGGATCAGTGTCAAAGCTTGCATCAACGTAACCATTTACGATGAGCTCTTTGTCACCTCCATAAACGAGAAACATATCCTTAGTCCTTTTCAGGTATTTCAGGATGTTCTTGACCGTTGTCCAGTGATCCACTCCTGGATTACTTTGGTACCTCCCTGCTAAACTTATAGCAAGGCACACATCAGGTCTGGTACACAGCATTGCATACATGATAGAGCCTATGGCTGAAGCATAGGGAACATCTTTCATCTTCTCTCTATCTTCTGCAGTGGTCGGGCATTGAGTCTTACTCAACTTCACACCTTGTAACACAGGCAAGAACCCTTTCTTTGCTTGATCCATTTTGAACTTCTTCAAAACTTTGTCAAGGTATGTGCTTTGTGAAGTCCAATTAAGCGTCTTGATCTATCTCTATAGATCTTGATACCCAATATATACGCAGCTTCATCGAGGTCTTTCATTGAAAAACTCTTATTCAAGTATCCTTTTATGCTATTCAGAAATTCTATATCATTTCCAATCAGCAATATGTCATCCACATATAATATCAGAAATGCTACAGAGCTCCCACTCACTTTCTTGTAAATACATGCTTCTCCAAAATTCTGTACAAAACCAAATGCTTTGATCACACCATCAAAGCGTTTATTCCAACTCCGAGAGGCTTGCACCAGTCCATAAATGGATCGCTGGAGCTTGCACACTTTGTTAGCTCCCTTTGGATCGACAAAACCTTCCGGTTGCATCATATACAACTCTTCTTCCAGAAATCCATTCAGGAATGCCGTTTTGACATCCATTTGCCAAATTTCATAATCATAAAATGCGGCAATCGCTAACATGATTCGGACAGACTTAAGCATCGCCACGGGTGAGAATGTCTCATCGTAGTCAATCCCTTGAACTTGTCGAAAACCTTTTGCAACAAGTCGAGCTTTATAGACAGTAACATTACCGTCAGCGTCAGTCTTCTTCTTGAAGATCCATTTATTCTCAATTGCTTGCCGATCATCGGGCAAGTCAACCAAAGTCCACACTTTGTTCTCATACATGGATCCCATCTCAGATTTCATGGCCTCAAGCCATTTTGCGGAATCTGGGCTCACCATCGCTTCTTCATAGTTCGTAGGTTCGTCATGGTCTAGTAACATAACCTCCAGAACAGGTTTACCGTACCACTCTGGTGTGGATCTTACTCTGGTTGACCTACGAGGTTCAGTAACAACTTGATCTGAAGTTCCATGATCATCATCATTAACTTCCTCATTAATTGGTGTAGGTGTCACAGAAACCGGTTTCTGCGATGAACTACTTTCCAATAAGGGAGCAGGTATAGTTACCTCATCAAGTTCTACTTTCCTCCCACTCACTTCTTTCGAAAGAAACTCCTTCTCTAGAAAGATTCCGAATTTTGCAACAAAAGTCTTGCCTTCGGATCTGTGATAGAAGGTGCACCCAACAGTCTGCTTTGGGTATCCTATGAAGACACATTTCTCCGATTTGGGTTCTAGCTTATCAGGTTGAAGCTTTTTCACATAAGCATCGCAGCCCCAAACTTTAAGAAACGACAACTTTGGTTTCTTGCCAAACCACAGTTCATAAGGTGTCGTCTCAACGGATTTTGATGGTGCCCTATTTAACGTGAATGCAGCCGTCTCTAAAGCATAACCCCAAAACGATAGCGGTAAATCAGTAAGAGACATCATAGATCGCACCATATCTAGTAGAGTATGATTACGACGTTCGGACACACCATTACGTTGTGGTGTTCCGGGTGGCGTGAGTTGCGAAACTATTCTGCATTGTTTCAAATGAAGACCAAACTCATAACTCAAATATTCTCCTCCACGATCAGATCATAGAAACTTTATTTTCTTGTTACGATGATTTTCAACTTCACTCTGAAATTCTTTGAACTTTTCAAATGTTTCAGACTTATGTTTCATTAAGTAGATATACCCATATCTGCTTAAATCATCTGTGAAGGTGAGAAAATAACGATATCCGCCACGAGCCTCAACATTCATCGGACCACATACATCTGTATGTATGATTTCCAACAAATCTGTTGCTCTCTCCATAGTTCCGGAGAACGGCGTTTTAGTCATCTTGCCCATGAGGCACGGTTCGCAAGTACCAAGTGATTCATAATCAAGTGGTTCCAAAAGTCCATTAGTATGGAGTTTCTTCATGCGCTTTACACCGATATGACCTAAACGGCAGTGCCACAAATAAGTTGCACTATCATTATCAACTCTGCATCTTTTGGCTTCAATACTATGAATATGTGTATCACTACTATCGAGATTCAACAAAAATAGACCACTCTTGAAGGGTGCATGACCATAAAATATATAACTCATATAAATAGAACAACCATTATTCTCTGATTTAAATGAATAACCGCCTCGCATCAAACAAGATCCAGATATAATGTTCATGCTTAACGCTGGCACCAAATAACAATTATTTAGGTCTAAAACTAATCCCGAAGGTAGATGTAGAGGTAGCGTGCCGACCGCGATCACATCGACTTTGGAACCATTTCCCACGCGCATCGTCACCTCGTCCTTAGCCAATCTTCGCTTAATCCGTAGCCCCTGTTTCGAGTTGCAAATATTAGCAACAGAACCAGTATCAAATACCCAGGTGCTACTGCAAGCATTAGTAAGGTACACATCAATAACATGTATATCACATATACCTTTGTTCACCTTGCCATCCTTCTTATCCGCCAAATACTTGGGGCAGTTCCGCTTCCAGTGACCAGTCTGCTTGCAGTAGAAGCACTCAGTCTCAGGCTTAGGTCCAGACTTGGGTTTCTTCTCCTGAACAACAACTTGCTTGTTGTTTTTCTTGAAGTTCCCCTTCTTCTTCCCTTTGCCCTTTTTCTTGGAACTGGTGGTCCTATTGACCATCAACACTTGATGCTCCTTTTTGATTTCTACCTCCGCAACCTTTAGCATTGCGAAGAGCTCGGGAATCGTCTTATCCATCCCTTGCATGTTATAGTTCATCACGAAGCTATTGTAGCTTGGTGGCAGTGATTGGAGAATTCTGTCAATGACGCTATCATCCGGAAGATTAACTCCCAGTTGAATCAAGTGATTGCAGTACCCAGACATCTTGAGTATGTGCTCACTGACAGAACTATTCTCCTCCATCTTGCAGCTGTAGAACTTATTGGAGACTTCATATCTCTCAATCCGGGCATTTGCTTGAAATATTAACTTCAACTCCTGGAACATCTCATATGCTCCATGACGTTCAAAACGTCGTTGAAGTCCCGGTTCTAAGCCGTAAAGCATGGCACATTGAACTAGCGAGTAGTCATCAGATTTTCTCTGCCAGACGTTCTTAACGTCGTCAGTTGCATCAGCAGCAGGCCTGGCACCCAGCGGTGCTTCCAGGACGTAATTCTTCCGTGCAACAATGAGGATAATCCTCAAGTTACGGACCCAGTCCGTGTAATTGCTACCATCATCTTTCAACTTTGCTTTATCAAGGAACGCATCAAAATTCAACGGAACAACAGCAGGGGCCATCTATCTACAATCGACATAGACAAGTAAGGTACTATCAGGTACTAAGTTCATGATAAATTTAAGTTCAATTAATCATATTACTTAAGAACTCCCACTTAGATAGACATCCCTCTAATCCTCTAAGTGATCACGTGATCCATATCAACTAAACCATGTCCGATCATCACGTGAGATGGAGTAGTTTCAACGGTGAACATCACTATGTTGATCATATCTACTATATGATTCACGTTCGACCTTTCGGTCTCTGTGTTCCGAGGCCATATCTGTTATATGCTAGGCTCGTCAAGCTTAACATGAGTATTCCGCGTGTGCAACTGTTTTGCACCCGTTGTATTTGAATGTAGAGCCTATCACACCCGATCATCACGTGGTGTCTCAGCACGAAGAACTTTCGCAACGGTGCATACTCAGGGAGAACACTTATACTTTGATAATTTAGTGAGGGATCATCTTATAATGCTACTGCCAATCAAAGCAAGATAAAATGTATAAAAGATAAACATCACATGCAATCAATATAAGTGATATGATATGGCCATCATCATCTTGTGCTTGTGATCTCCATCTCCGAAGCACCGTCATGATCACCATCGTCACCGGCGCGACACCTTGATCTTCATTGTAGTATCATTGTCGTCTCGCCAATCTTATGCTTCTATGACTATCGCTACCGCTTAGTGATAAAGTAAAGCATTACAGGGCGATTGCATTGCATACAATAAAGCGACAACCATATGGCTCCTGCCAGTTGCCGATAACTTGGTTACAAAACATGATCATCTCATACAATAAAATTTAGTATCATGTCTTGACCATATCACATCACAACATGCCCTGCAAAAACAAGTTAGACGTCCTCTACTTTGTTGTTGCAAATTTTACGTGGCTGCTACGGGCTTAGCAAGAACTGTTCTTACCTACGCATCAAAACCACAACGATAGTCTGTCAAGTTGGTGCTGTTTTAACCTTCGCAAGGACCGGGCGTAGCCACACTCGGTTCAACTAAAGTTGGAGAAACTGACACTCGCCAGCCACCTCTGTGCAAAGCACGTCGGTAGAACCAGTCTCGCGTAAGCGTACGCGTAATGTCGGTCTGGGCCGCTTCATCCAACAATACCGCCGAACCAAAGTATGACATGCTGGTAAGCAGTATGACTTATACCGCCCACAACTCACTTGTGGTCTACTCGTGCATATAAAATCAACGCATAAAACCAGGCTCGGATGCCACTGTTGGGGAACGTAGTAATTTCAAAAAAAAATCCTACGCACACGCAAGATCATGGTGATGCATAGCAACGAGAGGAGAGAGTGTTGTCTACGTACCCTCGTAGACTGAAAGCGGAAGCGTCAGCACAACGCGGTTGATGTAGTCGTACGTCTTCACGATCCGACCGATCAAGTACCGAACACACGGCACCTCCGAGTTCAGCACACGTTCAGCCCGATGACGTCCCTCGAACTCCGATCCAGCCGAGTGTTGAGGGAGAGTTTCGTCAGCACGACGGGGTGGTGATGATGATGATGTTCTACCGACGCAGGGCTTCGCCTAAGCACCGCTACAGTATTATCAAGGTGGACTATGGTGGAGGGGGCACCGCACACGGCTAAAAGATCAAACGATCAATTGTTGTTTTTTCTAGGGTGCCCCCCTGCCCCCGTATATAAAGGAGCAAGGGGGAGGTGCGGCCGGCCAGGAGGGGCGCGCCAGGAGGAGTCCTACTCCCACCGGGAGTAGGACTCCCTTTTCCTTGTTGGACTAGGAGAAGAAGGGGAAAGAGGTGGAGGAGAAGAAGGAAAGTGGGGGCGCCGCCCCCCTCTCCTTGTCCTATTCGGACTAGGGGGAGGGGCACGCGGCCCTTGCCCTAGCCGCCTCTCCTCTCTTCCACTAAGGCCCACTATGGCCCATTAACCCCCGGGGGGTTCCGGTAACCCCTCCGGTACTCCGGTAAAATCCCGATTTCACCCGGAACACTTCCGATATCCAAATATAGGCTTCCAATATATCAATCTTCATATCTCGACCATTTCTAGACTCCTCGTCATGTCCGTGATCACATCCAGGACTCCGAACAACCTTCGGTACATCAAAACATATAAACTCATAATATAACTGTCATCAAAACTTTAAGCGTGCGGACCCTAAGGGTTCGAGAACTATGTAGACATGACCGAGACACGTCTCCGGTCAATAACCAATAACGGAATCTGGATGCTCATATTGGCTCCCACATATTCTACGAAGATCTTTATCGGTCAGACCGCATAACAACATACGTTGTTCCCTTTGTCATCGGTCTGTTACTTGCTCGAGATTCGATCGTCGGTATCTCAATACCTAGTTCAATCTCGTTGCCGGCAAGTCTCTTTACTCGTTTCGTAATACATCATCCCGCAACAAACTCATTAGTTGCAATGCTTGCAAGGCTTAAGTGATGTGCATTACCGAGAGGGCCCAGAGATACCTCTCCGACAATCGGAGTGACAAATCCTAATCTCGAAATACGCCAACCCAACAAGTACCTTCGGAGACACCTGTAGAGCACATTTATAATCACCCAGTTACGTTGTGACGTTTGATAGCACACAAAGTGTTCCTCCGGTAAATGGGAGTTGCATAATCTCATAGTCATAGGAACATGTATAAGTCATGAAGAAAGCAATAGCAACATACTAAACGATCGAGTGCTAAGCTAACGGAATGGGTCAAGTCAATCACATCATTCTCCTAATGATGTGATCCCGTTAATCAAATGACAACCCATGTCAATGGCTAGGAAACTTATCCATCTTTGATCAACGAGCTAGTCAAGTAGAGGCATACTAGTGACACTCTATTTGTCTATGTATTCACACATGTATTATGTTTCCGGTTAATACAATTCTAGCATGAATAATAAACATTTATCATGATATAAGGAAATAAATAATAACTTTATTAGTGCCTCTAGGGCATATTTCCTTCGGTATTCTGCCTATGTTCTCGACTTGGATACAGTTGCATGTTTACGTGCACACCATGATATCAAGTTAGGTCCAAAAAAGACTGCAAAACCACCAGTGGAGCGTCTGTCATCAAGACAACCTGCCCAATCAGAGTCAGAGAATGCACTGACTAGAGTAAACGGTGATTTGCTGAAGTTCAGTCCTAAGTTCAGAGTGTGCTTAACATATTGAACTATGCGTTTTGCAGCTGTTAGATGAACATGGGTAGGTTCATGGAGGAACTGGCAGACTTTGTTAACAGCAAAAGAAATATCAGGCCTGGTAAGTGTGAGATACTGAAGGGCTCCTACCAGACTCCTGTATTTGGTGATGTCTTCTTGACTCAAAGGCTCGCCTTCTGCAAGGGATAATTTTTCTGAGCTAGATAACGGAGTAGGAGAGGGTTTGCATCCTTGTAGCCCAGCTTTCTTAACCAAGTCAGTGGCATGCTTTTCTTGAGAGAGAACAAGTCCATCCTTGTGCTTTTTCACCTCAATCCCAAGAAAGTAATGCAAGTCACCAAGATCCTTTAGAGCAAAGTCTGCACTCAAATCCTTAAGAAGTCTTGTGATCGCTTCATCAGATGAGCTAGTCACAATAATATCATCAACATATATAAGAACAAATATGCATGTGTTGGACTTGTTGTAGATGAACAATGACGTGTCGGACTTAGAAGGAACAAAACCAAGTGCTTGCATTTTGTGACAGAGGCGAGCATACCATGCCCTTGGAGCTTGCTTTAACCCATATAGCGCTTTATCAAGCTTGCACACATAAGAGGGAGCATTCTTACTCTCAAATCCAGGAGGTTGTTTCATGTACACTTCCTCTTCCAGAACACCATGGAGGAACGAGTTCTGAACATCAAGCTGTCTGAGACTCCATACTCTAGAGACAGCAATAGACAAGACAAGGCGAATAGTGGCCGCCTTTACTACTGGACTAAAGGTGTCCTCGTAGTCTATGCCATATCTATGTTTAAAGCCTTTTGCAACGAGTCTAGCCTTATAACGATCAATGGTTCCATCAGCTTTCCTCTTAATCCTGAAAACCCACTTGCAATCAATCAAATTTTTACCTTGCCGTGGGGGAACCAAGTGCCATGTTTTGTTTCTCATCAATGCCATGTATTGTTCATGCATATCTTTCTTCCACTTCTCATCACACAATGCTGCTTCAAGGGTGTTAGGCTCATCCGGTTCACATGTGGAACAAACCATACCATACTTGGTTATATGCTTATAATTAATGGGTTGAATTACCCCTTGTTGCAGTCGTGTGCGCCGTGGTTGTGAAACATCAGGATCAGTGGCCACAGAAGATCCTGCAGACTGCTCATGTGTGACCACATCGGATCCCAATGAAGATGCTGTCGGATTTTCTGCGGCTGATTGTTGAAGTAGAGCACGTGAACTTGCCGCAGAGGATCCCGCCGGTGCATGTGCACGTGCATGCAGCTCATCATTGCGTGATGATGGCGCATCCACCTGGGTCGCCGCACCAGTTGGACCCTCCCTGCGTCACGTGCCATCACGCCGCGTGTACGTCACCGGGTGGGTGGCGTGATACGTCTCCAACGTATCTATAATTTTTGATTGCTTCATGCTATATTATATTCTATTTTGGATGATTAATGGGCTTTGTTATACACTTTTATATTATTTTTGGGACTAACCTATTAACCGGAGGCCTAGCCCAAATTGCAGTTTTTTTGCCTATTTCAGAGTTTCGCAGAAAAAGAATATCAAACGGAGTCCAAACGGAATGAAACCTTCGGGAACGTGATTTTCGGAACAAACGTGATTCAGAGGACTTGGAGTCTACGTCAAGAAACCAACCAGGAGAGCACGAGGCAGGGGGCGCGCCTACCCCCCTGGGCGCACCCTCCACCCTCGTGGGGCCCACGTTGCTCCATCGATGTACTTCTTCCTCCTATATATACCTACGTACCCCCAAACCAACAGAAGCATCCACGAAAACCTAATTCCACCGCCACAACCTTCTGTACCCGTGAGATCCCATCTTGGGGCCTTTTCCGGCATCCTGCCGGAGGGGGCATTGATCACGGAGGGCTTCTACATCAACACCATAGCCTCTCCGATGATGTGTGAGTAGTTTACCTCAGACCTTCGGGTCCATAGTTATTAGCTAGATGGCTTCTTCTCTCTCTTTGGATCTCAATACAAAGTTCTCCACGATTCTCATGGAGATCTATTCGATGTAATCTTCTTTTGCGATGTGTTTGTTGAGACCGATGAATTGTGGGTTTATGATCAAGTTTATCTATGAACAATATTTGAATCTTCTCTGAATTCTTTTATGTATGATTGGTTATCTTTGCAAGTCTCTTCGAATTATCAGTTTGGTTTGGCCTACTAGATTGATCTTTCTTGCAATGGGAGAAGTGCTTAGCTCTGGGTTCAATCTTGCGGTGTCCTTTCCCAGTGACAGCAGGGGCAGCAAGGCACGTATTGTATTGTTGCCATCGAGGATAACAAGATGGGGTTTATTTCATATTGCATGAGTTTATCCCTCTATATCATGTCATCTTACTTAAAGCATTACTCCGTTCCTTTGAACTTAATACTCTAGATGCATGCTGGATAGTGGTCGATGTGTGGAGTAATAGTAGTAGATGCGAGTCGGTCTACTTGTCACGGACGTGATGCCTATATACATGATCATACCTAGATATTCTCATAACTATGCTCAATTCTATCAATTGCTCAACAGTAGTTTGTTCACCCACCGTAATACTTATGCTCTTGAGAGAAGCCACTAGTGAAACCTATGGCCCCCGGGTCTATTTTCCATCATATTAATCTTCCACCACTTAGTTATTTTTATTGCCTTTTATTTTACTTTGCATCTTTATTATAAAAATACCAAAAATATTATCTTATCATATCTATCAGATCTCACTTTCGTAAGTGACCGTGAAGGGATTGACAACCTCTTTATTGCGTTGGTTGCGAGGTTTTTATTTGTTTGTGTAGGTGCGAGGGACTTGAGCGTGACCTCCTACTGGATTGATACCTTGGTTCTCAAAAACTGAGGGAAATACTTACGCTACTTTACTGCATCACCCTTTCCTCTTCAAGGGAAAACCAACGCAGTGCTCAAGAGGTAGCATGGCGTACCTTGTACCGCAGGCGGATGTCGACTGGTGTGGGGCCTCGACCGCCCGAGTGCATGTGTGCCCCACGAGGCCGGCACGTGGGTCTGGGGAAAGCGCGGCGCGCGCCCGCGCCTGCGGCTGCCCTGTAAGCAGGAGGAGATCCCGAGGCACCTGCACCTGCCTCGTTCGTAGGGGGCGATCCCGAGGAGGATTCGATCCGCTACAGCTGGGGAGATCCCGAGGCGGATTTGTCTCCCCTGGTGAAGCACATAGAATATGGCTCAATTTCAGCCTCTTTTTCTACAGTTTCCGCACTGTTTCCTTCTGTTGCATCAACACAAAACTCATGCACATCATTAGATGGGTTAGTCAATAGGTCATCAATATTAGGTCCCCCTTGGTCAAAACTAGTGAGATGAGAGGGCAAAAGAAGGATTTCTTTGCGAAGGAGTGCACCAGCATTGGGATGGAGGTCAGCGAATGGAAATTTGGTTTCATCAAAGACCACATCACGTGAGATGTAGACACGGCCAGTGGAGACATCTAAACACTTGACCCCTTTATGTTGTGCACTATACCCTAAGAAAACACACTGTTTTGAGCGGAACATGAGTTTGCGGTTGTTGTAGGGACGAAGGTTCGGCCAACATGCACACCCAAAAACACGGAGAGACTTATAATCTGGTTTAGTGTGAAGGAGTCATTCTACAGGAGTTTCATTGTTAATGACACGACTAGGTAGCATGTTGATAATGTGAACAGCTGTGAGAAAAGCTTCGTCCCAAAACTTGAGAGGCATGGATGCGCCTGCCAAAAGGGCAAGGCCAACCTCGACAATGTGCCTGTGCTTGCGTTTTGCGGAACCGTTTTGTTGGTGAGCATGCGGGCATGACACGTGGTGTGAAATGCCAAGATTTTGGAAGAAGGAATTTAACTTTTCGTATTCCCCTCCCCAATCCGATTGGACAACGATGATTTTGCTATCAAACTTTCGTTCAACAAGCGCTTGAAAGTTTTGGGAAACTTGAAACACATCGGATCTCCGTCTGAGGAGATAGATCCAAGAGAATTTATTATAGTCATCAATGAAAACTGACGTAATAAGTATGTCTACCAACGGAGGTAGGGGCTGGACCCCAAACATCGGAAAAAATGAGTTGCAATGGTTTGGTAGAAACACTAGTGGAGATAGGATACGACAATTGATGACTTTTAGCTCGTTGACATGAATCACAAATAGTTTCAACATAACGCTCACCAACAAACGGGAGCTTATTTTTCCTAAGCAACTTTTCTACTAAAGAAAAAGAGGCATGTCCTAAACGATCGTGCCATCGTGTGGACGAAAGCTTGATAGCACCACAAGCTTGTTTATTGAATCTTCTAAACTCCGGAATCAACAGGTAGAGCCCTCGAACACATCTACCTCGATAGAGAATTGTCCTCGTTGCCTGATCCTTGATCAAAAAGAAAAAAGGATGAAATTCGAGAAAGACATTATTATCAAAGGCAATTCTATGGACGGAAAGAAGATTTTTGTGTGCACTAGGGACATGCAAAATTTTCTTAATGTGTAGTTTCCGACTAGGGGTACGAAATATAGAGTGACCAATGTGACTTATACCCATACCTTCTCCGCTGGCAGTATGGATTTGATCTTTGCCGCGGTATTTTTCCTTCATGGTGACCTTCTCAAGCTCGTTCGCGATGTGGTTTGTGGCTCCGCTATCGACGTACCAATTGGTGTCAATACCGTAGGAACCATCAGCGGCGGCAGCTACCTTGTCATCATCTTGAGAATCAGCGTCATCATCATAACGGTACCAGCAATCTTTTGCTGTGTGGCCAGGCTTCCCGCAGATCTGGCACCTCCGAGTCTCTGGACGCGTTCTGTTGCCACCACCGCGCCCGCGCCCGCGGCCTTGGCCGCCCGAGTGCTGAGGAGAGTGGCCGCGGTCATTTCCGCCGCCGCCGCCAGAGCGCCCCATGTAGCGAGGAGGGCCACGCGAGCGGGATCCACCACCCCAGCCGCGCGACGCCATGTTTGCAGAAGATTTGAAGCCGCCGGATCCGTGGAACTGGGCCATGCGCTGGTCGAAGTTGGACAGCATAGCGAAGAGCTCGTCGAGGGTCGCAGGAGTAACACGGGCGTCGAGAGCCGACACCAGAGGTTGATATTCCGCCTCCAACCCATGGATGATGTACGAGATGAGCTCATCATCCTGGATAGGCTTGTCCGCCGCGGCCAGCTCATCGGCATAGCCACGCATGACGGCGAAGTAGGAGGCCACCGAGAGGTTTTCCTTCTGCGCGTTGATGAGGGAGGTGCGGATGTTGTTGATGCGACTCGCCGATTGCGACGAGAACATGGCCGCGAGCGTCGTCCAGAGCGCGCGCGCCGTGGTGACCGTGGTCACCGTGTCCAGGACCTCTTTTGTGAGGTTATTCAGCAGGTAGCCAAGGACCTGTTGATCCTCCCGTACCCATATAGGATGGAGAGAGTTGGGCGATGAAGTCTCCTTGCCATCCTTGGTGGTGACAAGGAGCTTGACCGGCTCCGGGTTTGTGCCGTCGATGTAGCCGAAGACGCCGGCACCGCGCAGCTAAGGTGTGATCTGCGTGCGCCACAGCACGTAGTTCATGCGCGACAGCTTCTCTGTGACCTGATTGTTGAGGCTAGGCGAGAAGGAGCTGGAGGAAGACATGGCTAGGCTAGATGGGTTCGACAGAAGCTCTAGATGGGAAAAGGAAAGGCTCTGACTACCATGTGCGAAGCGGAAAACGTCTTACCTCGTAGAGAGGGGACGCCGTACATGTTATAGGCAGGGGCGCGAGTCCCTGATAGCGCATACAGTTGAGATCTTACAGGAGAGGTTACAACTTGGAGATCAAGCTAGGTAAAGAAAGAATTATGGTTACAGAGATAAACCTCCTATCCTAACCGAAGGACTCCTGCTAAGATACGTACATGCAATGCGCCTAAACATGTGTGACACGTACGGCCTGTTTAACACTAGGGGGAAGGGGCAGCCTAGGTTGGCACTAAGAAAAGTTCCGCCGCAATGCCGACTGAGGGTTTTACCTGCACTTTTTGTTGCACTCCATGTTTCAAATACATCTTGCTTGTTTCAGCCGCATTTTTTAGTTGCATTCCATGTTTCAACTGCATATCACGTGTTTCAACCGCACTTTTTCAATTCATTTCATTTTTCAACTGCATCTCGCGTGTTCCAGTTGGACTTTTCAAATTGCATCACATGTTTCGACTGCATCTCGCGTGTTCCAGTTGGACTCTTCCAATTGCATCGAATGTTTCGACTGCATCTCGCGTGTTTCAGTTGGACTCTTCCAATTGCATCGAATGTTTTGACTGCGTCTCGCGTGTTTCAGTTGGACTTTTCCAATTGCGTCGAATGTTTCGACTGCATCTCACGTTTTTCAACTGCATCATGTGTCTCAACTCATTTACTAAACTTACTAAGAATTAAAAAAAACTCATTTACTAAATTTAAAACCGGAATACGTTTACTCAATGGTCGCAGCAAAAGAAGAGGGCATAAAACCCAGTCATTATGCATGCACATGACGGCCTTGCCGGTTCTTTAATCTCTGCATCTTCTATGTTCTCTCATTTTCCTTTCCATCATCGAGAGGTTATCTTCGATGCGACAAAAACATTCAGTTTTTTATGTTTTTTTAATAATTGTATTTTTAGGATTCTACTGTTCATTGAAGGAGCATACGTTCTCGTGTCCTTCCTGAACCTAGCGTGCATATTATGTAAAACAATAGCCATCAGTATCAGTATCCTTGAACCAAATGCAAGACTAGCAAGACATGTAACGAATGGACTTGATTCACTGATTGGACTTGAGCCGCAAAGAAAACAAGACAAGGCAGACAGCAAAGTGAAGTAGGGCCGTCGCAAGCACGGCCATTCTCCAGTCTGCACCACCACTCGCGCTTGCCATCTGGGCAGTGCATCCTGCTCTTTTGGCCGCTCTACTGCACCTACCTAGAGGTCCGTCCTTGAGGTACAGGGACACAAAGGGGACACTCTCGCACTGCTCCCGCTGCATTGTTGGTGAAGGAGAGGTCCACAGCTGGAGTGGATGCAGTGAGAATCAGCTGCCTTTTGGAAAGAGCGGCGTGGAGGAAAGGCTAAACATACCTCAGTGGGAGCAACTGCTAATGCTGGGGTGGGGGCGCATCTTGACAACAAGATTCCGTACGGGGTTAAAAGTGTTGAAGTATATTCTCCACTCTTCTCCCCGGATCAAGTTTTGGGGTAAATTCAGTACCCAAGAGGTCTCCATTTTGACAACTGGCCAATGTAAAAAATTGCGGCCTGCCTTAGTTCGATGTCTACTCCCTCCATTCCAAACTAATTGGACTTTTAAGTTTGTCCTAAGTCAAATTTAGATAAGTTTGACCGAGTATATAAGAAAGTTAAGATATAGAAAAATAAAAATTAAAGTGTCAAAATACATTTTATTTGCTGTTGTAGATGTTGATATGTTTTTGTAGAGACTTCGTCAAAAGAAAATTGACTTGGAACAAAGCTAGAATTTCAGTTAATTTAGAAAGGAGAAGACCTATAGGAGCATAGAACGTATCCACCTTTCTCAGCTTGAGCCTTTGAATGAAGTGCATGGGCAATTTGCCAAAGGTGAATGGTTAATGGCATGCTGATAAAGCAAAAGCTTTTTCTGCAAATTTACAGCGAACAATCAATCCTTGCGGGAATTAGGGAGGGAAAGTGCTGCGTTCGAAACAGAACCATAGAATGTGGTGGTGTTTCGCTACATCCATTTCCACATTCAATCATTGATCTTTTAAATTGACTGCACGCTCCTTTCGATGCCCAAAATGGCTAGCTGGTGTTACCTACATGTCATGTTGTACCTTGCCTACAAGTTTATATATGCATGTGATAGTAGCTTAGGCATTTTTCTAATAAGAAAACACTAGCTTAAGCACGCATGAGGTGCTCTAAACAATGCATGAGTTGGAAAACGTGAAAAGAGAAACAAAAAATAGACAACTAGAATGTTCCTTTGATCATGTGAGAATGAAAACACCGGGCATTGCTGAGAAGAGGCCTTTAAATGGTGTAAAGCAAATGAGCATGAAATTTGAGGTTAAGGGTTAGTTGATTTTTAGCGAGAAAGGTAGAGACAGACAGAGAAGATGCACTGGGACATTCAAAAGAATTTGTCCATTAGGTTGGTCCCCGTGTGTTATTTCGTACATGAGCAAAAAAATAATTCCCCATCCTACAAAATTCCTATGATTCGATTTTAAGATCCAGACTGTAGGAGTAGAGACTTCTTCTTAGTAACTACCCAACTTCCCTGTCGAGACTGCCTAACTTTTGTGTCGATGACAATTTAGTCAAACCTCTGATTGATTTTAGTCGACCCAAGTTTTTTTTTTTGGGAAAAGGAGGCTCACCCCCGGCCTCTGCATCTGAAAAATGCATGCGGCCAAGTCGGCCCGAGTTTGTTTCCAACCAGTTTCACTTTGTCTACTGATTTGAATGAAAAAAAAAACGAGTATTGGATCTATTGCTCGGGATTGTAATGATTTACCTGAGTAGTCAAAATCCATTGCTTGGTCCCAGGTTTCTTCTGAAACTTGGCTGTCCGCTATTGGAACAGATAAAGCTCCTCCTACAGTGGATGTGCGCAATCTCGCTGTAGAAAACTGGGACAGATCATCCAGCTTCTTTCACTTCTGTGTCAGAAAATATACCAGTACTTGGAAAGAAGGAAAAGGCTCTTCTCCGCTTTGTGGATGACAGAACAAGGCAAATCTGAGAACTCTGGCCTGCTTGCAATATTCAGAGCAAAGGCAGGGACAGACACAAACCACAAATAACACAACCACATCATCATTTCTACTCGCTCCGTAAAGAAATATAAGAGCGTTTAGATCACTAAAGCAGTGATCTAAATGCTCTTATATTTCTTTACAGAGGGAGTATTTTCTAATTCCAGGGGTCTCAAAGGTTTTTTACCTGCTTCGTCCTCGGCAAGCAAATTCCACACCAGAGCGGTCTGAGAAATCCGCAAACTGTGAAATGCATGGGAGTATTAACACAACGGTCAGTTTTGCTTTAGCAGGCAGCTACAGACATTCTGGACAATGGATCATAGCGACAGTGACAATGCAGCCGTTGAAAGAGACACCGGGCTAGTGGTAAGCAACACACATGCTCCCTCATTCCCCTTTCTCTTTGGTACCACAAACATCATGATACAAATCTTGCACTAGATCCACCCAAAAAGAAGTGGAAGGAAATAATGCTATCCAACGAAATGTACGACGAGGAATCGAACATCATAAAAGGAAAATAACAAACAGATGAAGGCGCTGGAGGAGCACACTGATGAATATTATTGGTCGTGCGACAGAAATCATTTACCTGCGGAGGGCTTGATGGTCTCTTCGGGTCCAAAGCAGCGTCACACCTCAATTCGTCACATGCTATGTCAACAACTCTCCTGATATGTTAGATCGCCATTTACATGTATCCGGATACAGTAGAGTACTTGTAAACTGGTCAGTCTACCAGTACAATCATAAATGCACCAGAGCTCTGACGAAGATGAACTGAGAGTATCAAAGTCCACAGAAGTAGATTCCCGTATCTCTGACGAAACATACTTCTTGTTAGAGTTATATTAAGTGATGTCTTTTGGCCTTTTACATTCTAGTCTCTTGGCATCCTTTTGTAGCCTTTTGGCATCCTCATGTATGTGTATATATGTTGGCATTGGCCTCCTAATAACATAAGTTGCTATTCTAACATGGTATTAGAGCCTAGGTTTTCTCCGGCGCTGCAACTCGCCTGACGATCGTTTTTTCTTTCCAGTCTTCTTCTCTCGATCTCTTCTGAATCGATCTCTCTGCAGCTATCGATGTCAGATCGATCGATGGCAAGCAAATACACTGCCACTGCTCCCTCTCGTCCGGTGCTTTTCTGATCCAAGTTGATCGGGACGCCCGCCCAGGACGCCGGCCCCGCCTCCTCCCGGCCAGGCCGCCGCGGCCCTGCCTCCTCCCGGCCAGGCCGCCGCGGCCCTGCCTCCTCCCGGCCAAGCTGCTGCCGCCCTGCCTCAGGCCGTGTGCGTCCACCTCAGGCCGTGTGCGTCCGCCTCAGGCCGTGTACATCTGCGTCCGCCCTGCTCCGTCTCCTCAGGCCGCTCCGCTGCCGTACGCACCCACGTCCGCCGGTTCCTGTTCCCGCTGTCGTCCACGTCCGCCGGCCGCCGGATTCCGTCCAAGATCTGCCGCCGGCCGTTGCCCGTCGGTTCCCGTGCCAGATCGGCTGTCAGGCATTGGATCCATCTCACGGTAGACGTGTGTTTGACTGGGTGGACTGCATCGATTCACCTGCTTCGTGTGTGCGTGCGCGTACTCCCTGTGCCGCGCATCGCTTTGCTTTGGGCTGCTTGCGGGCAGCCGGGCTTCAGTTGGCCTGCTTCTGCTTCCGGCTGCCTGGCTTGAGCTCTGTGTTTTCTCAAAAAAAAAAAGGAGAAAAAAAAAAGAAAGAAAGAGAAGAGCACCATGTCTTTGGCGTTATCTGGCTATGTTGCCATCCCGTGCTGCCCGGTGATATTTGATGGGGCTAACTATGCTGAGTTCGTTGCCTTTATGCGCATTCACATGCGTGGCATTCGTCTCTGGGGTGTTCTTTCCGGTGAGGTCCCCTGTCCTCCGCGCCCAGTGGCTCCTGTGGCTCCTACCCCACCGCCGACGCCACCGGCTCTTGACACAAATGCTTCTGATGCTGATAGGGCTGCAGCCAGGGTTGCTGCTGATGATGCAGATGCCGCTTATGACCAGGAGGTCTTGGATTATTCAAATGCTCTTTCTGTTTATCGTGACGATCTGGCTGCTTACACTCAGTGGTGTGATGATGATGCTCGTGCTGCGACTGTTCTCACTTCCAGTGTTTTGCCTCAGTTTGCTTCTGAGTTTATAGGCCTCGGTACTGTCTTTGAGATGTGGACTCATCTTCGTCAGCGCTATCAGCCCTCTGGTGATGCTTTCTACTTGTCTGTGGTCCGTCAGGAGCATGCTCTTCAGCAGGGAGACTCCACTATTGATGAGTTCTACACTCAGAGTTCTGCTATCCGGCGCCAGCTTGACTCCCTTCGCACTACTGTTTGTGGCACTTGCCCGTGTTGCCAGACTGTGAGGTCAGACTTGGAGTTTCAGCGCGTCTATGGGTTCTTGTCACGGCTCCGTGGGGAGTTTGAGCCTCGACGTGCTCAGTTGTTTGCTCGTGGCCGTGTTCCTATTTCTGAGGTGCTTTCTGAGCTTCGTGCTGAGGAGACTCGCCTTCATGGTGCTGGTTTGCTTCAGGTTCCCTCTGTGCTCGCTGCTCGAGGTGCTACTCCACCAGTGTCTTCTCGCTCCAGTGCTCCGCCGCTTCTGCCCACTCCTCTGGGTAGTGAGGTCCGCTCTCGTGAAGGTCGCTCTCGTCCTCGTACTCATTGTGACTACTGCAACAGGGATGGTCACCCCGAGTCTGACTGCTTCAAGAAGAAGTGTGATATGCGTAATAGGGAGCGCAATTCTTCTTCTGGGACTCGTGCTTCTTCCTCGACGCTGTCTACTGTCTCCTTGACTGAGCAAGATATTGTGAAGCTCAAGCGACTACTTGCTGCTTCAGGTTCTTCGACAGGTACTACAGGCTCTGTGACTGGTGCTTCTAGTGTTGAGCGACCATTGTCTACCCAGTCAGGTACATCCCCATGGGTTCTGGATTCTGGAGCTTCATTTCATATGTCCTCCGATTCTTCTATCTTGTCCTCTCGTAGATCTCTCGATTTTCCAATTAATGTTCTTACTGCTGATGGTACTCCTCTTCCTGTTGCGAGTCGAGGCACTCTTGCCACTTCTTCCTTTTATGTTTCAGATGTTTCTCATGTGCCTCGCCTTACCATGAACCTATTTTCTGCAGGTCAGCTTACTAATTCTGGTTGTCGTGTCATTCTTGACGTTGATTCTTGCACTATCCAGGATCGTCACACGAAGGCTCAGGTTGGGGCTGGCCCGCGCCGCCGTGATTCTCAGGGGCTTTGGGAGTTGGACTGGCTTAATGTTCCTTCCGCTACCACCACACTGGCCAGTCCATCTGCCTTCGCCGCTTCAGCTACCAGCTCCTTCCAGCAATGGCATCATCGACTTGGTCACCTTTGTGGTTCTCGACTATCGTCTTTAGTTCGTCGTGGTCTTCTGGGGCCTGTCTCAGGAGATGTCTCCTTACAATGCCAGGGTTGTAGGCTTGGTAAACAAGTTCAGTTACCTTATCCTACTAGCGAGTCAGTGTCGCAGCGCCCTTTTGATTTAGTACATTCAGATGTGTGGGGTCCGGCTCCCTTCTCTTCCAAAGGGGGCCATCGCTACTATATTATTTTTATTGATGATTTCTCTCGCTACACTTGGCTTTACTTCATGTCTTCTCGTAGCGAGGTTCTCTCTATTTATAAGCGTTTTACCGCCATGGTCCACACTCAGTTCTCTACACCTATTCGTGTGTTTCGTGCTGATTCTGCTGGCGAGTATATCTCCAAAATGTTGCGTGGTTTCCTTGCCGAGCAGGGTACTCTTGCTCAATTCTCTTGTCCCGGCGCTCACGCTCAAAATGGCGTGGTTGAGCGCAAGCATCGTCACCTTCTTGAGACAGCTCGTGCGATGATGATTGCCGCCTCTCTTCCGCCTCATTTCTGGGCTGAGGCTGTCTCCACTGCCACATATCTCATAAACATTCAACCCTCATCTGCTCTACAGGGAGGTATTCCTCTAGAGCGTCTTTTTGATCATTCTCCTGATTATTCTGCTCTTCGGTTGTTTGGTTGTGTTTGTTATGTTCTCCTTGCCCCCCGAGAATGCACCAAACTAACCGCTCAGTCTGTTGAGTGTGTTTTTTTTTGGGCTACAGTGATGAACATAAGGGTTATCGGTGTTGGGATCCTGTCGGTCGACGGATGCATATTTCTAGGGATGTGACTTTTGATGAGTCTCGTCCATTCTACCCACGACCATCCTCTTCGACCTTTTCAGTAGAGGATATCTCTTTTCTCACGTTTCCTGATACACCTCCCTCTATGCCTCATATTCCTACTCCTCCTTCTCGTCCCACTATTGCAGATCCGACACCATCTTCTCCTATCGTTTCTTCTCCTTCCTTATTGCATGACACTCCACCTTCATCACCAATGTCTTCTCCATCTCCATCACCTGCGGTGGTTCCCTCTCATCCCACTTTTCCTTTTCATTATACCCGTCGTCGACGTGTTATGGATGAATCTACTGACATGCCATCTACTTCTGGTGCACCGTCTTCCTCGTCCCAGCCGACTTATGGTCTTCGGGCTCGACCTTGCCCTCCTCCTGACCGCTATTCTCCTAGCCGATACGGCCTTTCGGTTGTACTTGAGCCTACCTCTTATCGTGATGCTGTTGTTCATCCTGAATGGCAGTTTGCGATGGCAGAGGAGATTGCCGCACTTGAGCGCAATGGCACATGGGATCTGGTTTCTCTTCCTCCCCGTGTTCGTCCCATCACTTGTAAGTGGGTCTATAAGATTAAGACTCGCTCTGATGGTTCTCTTGAGCGTTATAAAGCTCGTCTTGTGGCTCGTGGCTTTCAGCAGGAGCATGGTCGTGATTATGATGAGACTTTTGCTCCTGTGGCCCATATGACCACTGTCCGCACACTTTTCGCCGTGGCCTCTGTTCGCCACTGGTTCGTGTCACAGCTTGATGTTAAAAATGCCTTTCTTAATGGTGAGTTGCATGAGGTGGTTTATATGCAGCCACCACCTGGGTATTCAGTTCCTGATGGCATGGTTTGTCGTCTTCGTCGCTCTCTCTACGGCCTTAAGCAAGCCCCTCACGCTTGGTTTGAGCGTTTTGCCTCTGTGGTCACTGCTGCTGGTTTTTCACCCAGTGATCACGATCCAGCGTTGTTTGTCCATCTTTCTGCTCGTGGTCGCACTCTTCTTCTTCTATATGTTGATGACATGATCATCACCGGCGACGATTCTGAGTACATTGCCTTTGTCAAGGCCCGTCTTAATGAGCAGTTCCTTATGTCTGATCTTGGTCCTCTTCGTTACTTTCTTGGGATTGAGGTTTCCTCCACCTCTGCTGGCTTTTTTATTTCCCAAGAAAAGTATATCCAGGATCTTCTTACTCGTGCGGCTCTTAGTGGTGAGCGCACTGCTGAGACTCCTATGGAGCTCAATGCTCACCTTCGTGCTTCTGATGGTGAGCCCTTGTCTGATCCGACACGTTATCGTCATCTTGTTGGGAGTCTTGTGTATCTTGCTGTCACTCGTCCGGATATCTCATATCCTGTCCATATTCTAAGTCAGTTTATTTCTGCTCCCACTTCAGTTCACTATAGTCACCTTCTTTGCGTTCTACGATATCTTCGTGGCACGATCTCTCATCGTCTCTTTTTCCCCCGTTACAGCTCCAGGCCTATTAGGATGCTACGTGGGCTAGTGATCCTACGGATCGCCATTCACTTTCTGCCTACTGTGTCTTTCTTGGTGGTTCCCTATCGATATCTTGAGAGCTCAAAATAAAATTAATAAAAAAATACCCTACATAACATATCCAACTCTTCTTGGTTCAGGGTTTTCCGTTTCCGAAGACTAGTAAAATAGGCGGATTCTGGAACCCCAAGGATTCAATGGCTTTTCTGATGGTATGCCTTTAGGAATCTCTGGTACTTTCAACTTTATGATTGTATTCCAGGCAGAGCACAACATCCTTACACAGAGGAATGGAAAAAATCGCGGAAAACCGAACTATTATACAATACTTACCTTATGTAACAAGGTGGGATTATTTAGCTAGCTTGTTTCCAATATTCAGCAGCTTGATCAAACCAAGCTTCCGCAATTTCCGAATCACCTTGTAGAATGGCCTGTTCTCCTCGGTCGGAATAGGAAGTTCCTTCTCTTAGAACCGTACTTGAGAGTTTCCTACCTCATACGGCTCAGAAATTAGACGAAGAAACAGACTGCAGTTTCTCGTTCGAGTGCAGATGCCGAGTTGCGAGCTATGGCTCTTCTGACGGCTGAGGTGACTTGGTTACGATGGTTACTGGAGGATTTTGGTGTTTCTGTTACTACACCTACCACCCTCCTGTCAGACAGCACAGGTGCTATCAGTATTGCACGGGACCCCATGAAGCATGAGCTTACCAAACACATTGGTGTTGATGCTTCTTATGTGCGCACTGCTGTGCGGGATCATGTTGTTGCTCTTCAGTATGTGCCTTCTGAGTTACAGCTAGCGGACTTCTTCACGAAGGCTCAGACTAGAGCGCAACATGGATTTCATCTCTCCAAACTCAATGTTGTGGATCCACCATGAGTTTAGGGTGTGTGTGTGTGTGTTAGAGTTATATTAAGTGATGTCTTTTGGCCTTTTACATTCTAGTCTCTTGCATCCTCTTGTAGCCTTTTGGCATCCTCATGTATGTGTATATATGTTGGCATTGGCCTCCTAATAACATAAGTTGCTATTCCAACACTTCTGACCATCTAGATTATCAACAAATATGTTCTGAATCAATGTGAATCATGCAGTTCCATACGCTCGATTCACATTCAGATCACCGAATAATACTGAACGAATGAACATGCCACAAGATGCAACTGCTTCCATAAATTTGCAGAAAGGATTTTCTCAAGAATAGAACTTAAGTGGTTCTTCCAGATCCAACTGTGGATAGTTGCTTACGGTTCCAGTTACAATGCTGAGCTGAGCTGTGAGCTAACATGTGTACTAACCTAGCGCTATATGAAGCATAAGTTTATCTCTTTACAACACCCTATTGTACTTTCTAGAGTACAACAAATTATATCTAACACAGGCCAAAAATCGCTGCTATTTTCTGTCACCTCCACCCCTTTCCTTTAGGTATATGCAAACTGGCAGTATTCTGCTTGTAAGGGAGAAAACCTTTACATGGCAGATGTCCCCTGCACTATATACTCATCATCTTGCTGCTATAAATGACTGCACAGGAAAAAGGAATTACATAAGCAAAGCAGAGTGTTATTTCTTAGGCCAAATCAGGTTCATGGGAAGTAAATTTGGCAACTGGTTTGCCTATGTTTGTGCAGGCTCATCCACAACAAAAGTTAAAGGTCCTGAACTCACTGAGTTAAGAAGCTTCAGACCGGCTCCGCGTGTAAACTTCCTTGCAAAGAGGAAGCAAGGTGCTGGTCTCTCATTACTTGTGCACCACTCTTTTCTATATTCGGTCTCATAATATATATTATCAATATCCTACAAAAAGTATAAAGAGATAGACCCTCAGTGAACAGTTAGAAATTGTCCTAGGCACTTCTTACAGGCAGTTTATTTTACAGACATGCATCTTATTATGCCAGAACTACCGCATGGAAATCAAAGTATGTATCTCTCATCACCGATTTTGCCATCGATGTAGCTAGATATCAACTTATATCAAACTCAGCAAACCAAAACAAATAATAAAAGCATACATGGTTTTTCTGTGAAATACAAAAAAAAAAATACAATCATCTTTCTAGGGAATACAGTGTTCAGATTTGACAGAAACATATACCTTAATGGATTTTATAAGTGCGGGTGTAGCATCAGAGACTTTGTATGTTACAGGATGCCATCCACGCCTTTCACGATCTTTAGAAGATGATAGATCCCATGCGCTATGTGTAACTGATCTCCGCGTAAGCTCTTCTTCAAGCCCATTTTGCTGTAACAGAGATAGGTCATGTGCATTTGTGTAGAGAACAAATTCAAGGTATGTTACAATGATTATTGACTTACTGCAAGCAATGTTTGAACATAGTGCTCATCTGGTATGCAGTTATGTGCCTTCCATGCCTCAGCAGGCTGGGTAAAATGAGGACATGTAACACGTAAGACTACCAATTGAACTTTTTCCAGTGAAACAACCATAAACAAATGTACTTATTGAGTTCATAAGTAAATCTTGAAGGCTTAGATAATTATTTGGTTAAGAAAATATTTTAGGAAATATAAGAAATACAGTAGACATATGAGTAGTGGTTCTATGTACTCTTAAGAAGTTAAAGTATATGCCGTGCTTAAAATTTGGCTTCACTACATATACGTACGGGAACATGGCGGCAGAAAAGGTTATTGCAGAAATAACACAGATTATGAGATTAATCTAACTTTGGTTCCACTTCCGTATACGAGATCCTTGTGAGCGCACAAACTATCACACATAGTGTTATCTATTTTCATGTATAAGCTTTAACTTGTCCATAGTTTGAGAACAATACCTCCTTTATATTTGCATACGTTGATGAAAACAAACAAAAATCAATTCATTTGGACGGGTACTAGTTAACATTATAGCAAATACAGGCACGGATCAAGTTCATGCCTGCAATTCATGTCACAGGAATAAGGCCAGATGTTAACATCCAGAACCCACAGGAAAACAAATGGCGTGATGAACACAACCTCTAATCTGTCATGTATTCTAGACATACTCCAGGTACAAACTGCATCCAAAACAAGCTTGAACTATTTTCAGAGAAGAAGAAAAGACAGCATGAACCACGGTACAAGATACTCCAGAAATAGATGGATCGGTATTTTGTTAAAGGGTCTCACTTACAATAGGTTTATCCCAGTCCCGCCAGAACTCTGGTAAGGGCCTTCTCTGCAGCACATAAAAGATATACTTTCTTTAATAAGAACAGGCACAGAAAAAAAAATCAAGTTCCCATGTATGTACAGATGGAAAAACTGTCATTTGTACATGCATACCCTACAGCACCATATGTAAGTACAGATGTAAAAATTGTCAGAACTTAGTAGAATAATAAGAAGTGTGCAACTATTTAAGTGCCATTATCTTGATGATGCGAAACTACTACCTTGTGAAGTTATGTCCATCTATGAACTATGTTACAGTACTGAATATTTCTGCACATAGAACATACAATTATTGAGGCACGTACCCTGCAATGCTTCTTGAATTCTGGCAACACCACATCGTCATAAACCACAACTTCAGCATGCTTTTTAATCAGCACAGCCCACTGTATGGCGAGTTAGGGCGGCAGAGATACAAGAATGAGTTTGTTAGACACACAAAAATTCAAGTTAAACTTTTGTTTTCCATCTTTCTTCTTTCATCAGTAAAAGCGGAAAGGTACCTGTGAGCCTTTTCTCCAATTCTCCACCGGGATGATTGGGTCCATTCGTGGATTGTACCTGCCCTGTTTTGTATCGGCGAAACTGCCAGCATTACACAATTGGATGCTATTAGTCAGACTATAACATCAGCTAAAAGAAAAGCTTACATCTTAATATGAACAGATCTGCAATATGTTATGCTAGCAATCCATCCAAAAGGTCAAGGTGCATGAAAACACTAAGACAATGTAAAATGGAAAAGGATATGATGAACTTATATTGTCATTCATAAATACTGACTGATACTCATTCTTAATCAAGGCTAGGAGACATAATGCAAAACTGAGATGTTTATACCTGTCCACAAAGCTGGTTGATGCAGACATTATGTAGTCATAAGTGTAGTTGAAATTGTACAATGGTACACAGCTGGCAGAGAGAGAAGATCCTAGTAAGCACGAATTCAATATTAAGATCCAAATACGTTCATAAATGATGTGCGCAGTACATAACCATTTTGACGAAAACAAGTTTGTAAAAAATAAATGTCGGATTGTTGAGTATTAGTAACTGTTGAGTCAAACACCAGAGCCATGTAGAAGCTCTCAAATTTGCAACAGACCCAAATTTGGTAAATAGGTATAGCTATACATGTGGATTACCATTATAGGCACTTATCCGAGACAACCAACAGAACATAGGGACAATTGGAAAATATAACCCAGGATTCACTTCCTGCAAAACAAATGTTCTCTCCAAGTCACAGAAAACACGGTTATGAATAACCTGGTTATCTACTGATTGTAAAAGTAGGATTTCCTGCGAGCAATAATAAGCACTTAAAAAATACAATTAGAGTCTACCAGTATGTTTAGGTGGAAAGGGAAACAACAGAGGGATCTGAACTGGACCTAAATGTGAATGACATGAAAATTCCTTTTTTAAGGGCGTGGAGACGGTGTACAAAAGGGGAGAAAACTCGTGACTGGTCTAAAGGAAAAATGTCCAATTATGTCTTAGCACTACCACATTGCAATTTTTTTATATACAAGCTTAGAAGTGCATTTTTAGCGGTGTGGTCCATTGTTGGGTAGCTTGAAACCTATACCCCCCGCCGCCCCTAGTGTGTATAACATGTTCGGCAACTGGTTGAGGTGCATTGATAAAAAAAATCTTTCCATATCCTTGCGGGGGCGGAAGCCTTGTGTTGGGCTTTGTGGCTTTCCATGAATGATGTGGTTTTTAATAAAAAGAGTATTTCATCTCGTGTGTAAGTTATTCAGGCATGTACATGTTGGCACCGTGCGTGGTTTATCATGCAAAGGTACGTATCACGAGTTTCTTTTTTCTGTAAAACCCTACTTTTGTGTTCTCTCGGACATGTTGGTTGTGTGCATGTTATGCAGAGGTTGGGCTCAGTGTGGTTGTATTAGCTTGATATAACGATTGAATGAAATTCCATTTATCTAAAAAAGTTAAGACAATTTACATGGGACAACACAAGAAACGGGTACACAATCTCAGGACATGATACAGCAGATTTTCCACTTTACTAATTAGTGTATTGCAGAGAAATCAAACACCACATAATTGATGTGTTAAACAGTACAGGTTCCCCCGTTAGACCTTATCTTCATTGATTTCATTCTTTTGTGCAAATTGCCATTCTAAGAACAGCCTCGAACTGTACCTGTCGGACACAAAAACGAAGCGCTCATTGAAGGGGTCCTTGAGTGCATGGCTGAGAAGGATTCGCTCGGCCTCGATCATGCTCGCCTCACCCCAATCCACCTGAAAGCCAAAAAAGTTAAAATCATATCGGCAGTAATGGAGCATCGCACGCAGAGTTCATATGGTAGGAGCTTCCGACACTAACCTGGACGCTGTTGTTGACCTGCCGGTTGTAGAAGAAGCGGGAGCGGGTGGTGGCGCGGGTGAGCACGAAGCCCGGCCGCGAGTGCACGAAGATGGAGAACCTCCCTTCATTGTCACCCTGATCCGCATAATAAGAATCACAATGCGAGTTGAGATTAATTCACTCATTCGCTCCCGCATTGGTGAAATCGAGACGGCAATCGGGAGATGAAGCGAGAAGGGCGGGGGGACGTACACGGAAGAATGCGTCCCAGACGAGGTCGAGCGGGAGGCGGTTGCGGGCGATGAAGAGGAAGGCGACCCTGGCGTTCCCCGGCGGCAGCGGCGCCTCCTCCACCTCGGCCAGGACCATCGGCTCCTCGTTCCTCCCCCCTCCTCCCGCCGCGGCCGCCTGCTCCTTCCCTCCCTCCGCGTCCAGCGGCGGGGAGGAGCCGTGCAGCAGCAGAAGGAAGACGCCGGTGACGCAGAGGCACAGCACCAGCGGCACCGCCGCCGCCGCGCTCCTGCCGCCCCTGCCGTACGAGTGCCGCCGCGGCCTCATTCCCCGAGACGGGTCGGGAGGCCTGCAGGCTAGTACCCCGTGCTATATAGCAGTATTACCGGCTCACCGCCGGCGACGCTCTCCCGCTCGCTGCATTGGGGGGGAGCAGAGCGTGGCAGAGCAGAGCAGAGCGGAGCGGTGCGCGCCTCAGCTCAGATCTCGAGCTCCCGCGGCTGCGCGGGGGGAGTGTGGTGCGGTCTCGTGGTCTCGGGAGGTTGGTGGTGGTTGCAGTTGCGCCGCAGCGGGGAGGCGGGGGATCGAATCTCGGCAGGCTCCGCTCGCTCGCTCGCCTGCTTGCCGGGGCAGCGCGGCAGCGGCAAGTAAAGCTAAGCAGTCTCGTGAGAGATACTCCTGAACGGGCGTGCCAACCACCTACCGGGAACGGGAACGGGGACGGTGCGGATCCACGTTCCAGTGAGGTCGGGGCAGCAGCAACGGTGCGGATCGAAATCCCGAAGAGGGACAGGGAGCAGCAAAGGGCCATGTTGTGGTCTGACAGTGGCACGTGGACTTTCCATTATTCACATTGACTAGCCCGTCCCAAAGTTGCGTCAAAGCGACACGCCGGTGCCGACCGACGTGCTAAACGGAACCGACAAACCGACCGCAGCGTGCTTACTGACCCATGCGACGTGTGACGAGCAGTAAAACTGGTTTAAGAGGGGTGTAAAATTGGGCGGTAAAGTACAAGGGTGTGTAGTACAATGTTGTTGTTTTACAAGTGTCACGCACGATTAGTGTTGCGGTGGAAGAAAGAGAAACTAGGGAAAAAGTTTTGCATTCTTTTAATTAAGAAGATGATGTTGTTCTCAAATTAAGAAGACGATGTCTCAGAGCAACTACAACATAATGAAAACATTAGTCAGGAGCTCTTTCCTCAACAAGAAAACGCCTCAGCTTTATCTTCTCCTCCCGCCGGCGCCGCCGACAATCCGCCTTATCTTCAATGGCCTTTGGGCGAGTATTTATCAAAAAAAACTACCACAATTCGTGAAACCGTGCCTCAAACTACCACTTTACAAATTTGTGCGGAAAACTACCACTTTTGTTCTAATCTTTGCCTAAAAACTACCAAGTCAGAAATGTGGCCGATTCGACTCGTTTAAGCGTGATTATGACAGGGCTGGCCCACGTGTAAGCATTGACATGATAATAATAGTCAACCCCGCTAGGTCGACCGTTATGACAGATGGGATCCATGTGTTCACTGGGACATTTCTACAAACACTTTCTATGCGTAGTGTCGCCGGGCCGGCTGTGGGCGAGCTGCCGCCGCACCGCCGAGCAAGCGAGCTGCCGCGCTGGCTGGACTCCGCGTCGCTGGGCGAGCTCGCCGGCGACCGCCGCGCTCGAAGCTGGCCTCCGCACGAGCTTCCATTCCGGGTGAGCTGGCCATGGCTACGCGCTGGCCTCCGCGACCTGGCCATGGCTGCCGCCGTGCTCGAAGCTGGCATTCGCGCCTCCGGCCAAGCTGTCCTGGGTCGTGGCGGCGGACGGGTCCGTGGTCATCTGCGACGAACGCGCCATGGCCAACGCCGGGAGTTCTGCGGCTGGTCCTTCCGCCCTTCCCGCCCGGCTGCATGTTCGGCCGCGATTTTACATCGAGGAAATTGGAGCTAGCTAGCTCGATTCGTCCGAAGCAAAAGTCGATTGGAGCCTGGCTATTAGAGCTAGCTAGCTCAATTCGTCTGCCATTGAAAGCCACCGGAGATCTCCATGGGGAATTTTAGAGGAAGATAGTGAATTTTAGAGGAAGAAGAAAGAACTGACATGTGGGCCCCACATGCTAACGGTCAAAGTAACGGGGTTGACTTTTTCAGCCCCGACGGGTGGGCCCAGCATGTTATAATCACGCTTAAACAATCTGAATCGGCCACTTTTCTGACTTGGTAATTTTTAGGCAAAGATTAGAACAAAAATGGTAGTTTTCCGCACAAATTTGTATAGTGGTAGTTTTTAGGCACGGTTCCACGAATTGTGGTAGTTTTTTGTTAAATACTCCCTTTGGGCCATAGAGATGTGGAGGATCTCGACTCCTCGTCGGCAGGAGGGGACCCCATTTTCGTTCTTGTTAGGTTCAGTGTTTTGGTTGGGGCTGTGTGGCGGCGGCGATGTAACTCAGCAGGAATAATGTCTCCCACGTTCTATCCTCATTTTGATGGCGCGTCTAGCGTTGTCGGAGGGCCTGTGGAAGTGTGTCTCCATCGGATCTCGCGAGATTCGGTCAGTGTTGGTCTTTGGTCAATCTGTTTTGATCCGGTCTTCGTTCGTCTTTGTTTGGTGTTTATATGTTTGATCCTTTTGATCTAATACTTTCTTCATCGGCGATGGTTGCTGCTCTGGCGCACTGGTTCTATGGGCTTTAGCACGACAACTTCCCGATTGTCTACTACAACAAGGTTTGGCTGGCTCCACTGAGGGAGGGGCGATGACGTCGGCACGTCTTCGACTCGCTCTAGTGCTTGTAGTAGTCGCTAGGTGGTCCACGAATCTTGTTGTAATTTTTATTACCTCTAGTGTTCTTTGTATTGTCAAGATTATAGATGAATAGATTGAAAGTTTTTCGTGCAAAGAAAAAAGATCAACTACGAGAGTTTCTCCAAAAATACTTCCCAGGATGTCTATACGTTTTAGGGGAAGTTTCCAGAGAATTGTTTTTGTCAGATTCAATAAGTTGCGTTCTGATGGGGCAATGATGACGGCGCATCGAGAAGTTTCAGGCGTTTTCTAACCCGTTAAAAGTTTGCGGGGAAGAAAGAAAGTTGGGATCAAGTTTACAGAATCCTTTAGAGTTATGTCACATTTACAGTATATGTTGATCCAAACTTGCTCTAAATGGTATCCTTTTTACGGATACATGATATGTTGGAGATGTTAGCATAATATGTTTTACCACATTTTTAGAAATAACTATTTATTAGATATAAAATTAAAAGATTACCCATTGTACACATGTTTTTATTGCCATATACTTATAAATTACATGGAAAACTTAAAATAAGTCTATCTTATGAACCATCGTATATGCCTAAAGTTCACTATGATGAAAAATGCAAGTACCTTATTGCAACAAGTAATAAGGGCATCTCCAAAGCGGACCCTCAAACCTCCACTATATGTCCGGACCGTAGTGTTCGGATCATTTTTGCCATCCAATGAGGACCCTTATATGTCCACTTAGCAGTCCGGAGTACGGATTCCAGTATCCTAGCAACAAACATGGGGGGCTTTGCCGGAGTCTAGACATGCACTCAACACAAAGCCTCGGTGTGGCCCTCCTCTCTTTTCCCTCACTTCACATGTATGGTCCCCTCTTCTCTCTCTCCCCTCAACTGTACATCACACCACAATATCCCACCACATGCATGGTCCCCACTACTCTCTCTCTCTCTCCCCTGCCAACCGGATTAATTTTGTGAATATGATTGGATGTCTCTCTTCCGCATCATATCCGCGGACCACGTCCGGACATAAAAACAAACATTTGTGGTGTTCATTTACGGGTCAACATTGGAGATGCCCTAAGTTTGTTCCTTTTGGATTGGTGTCGGTGTCAAAACTGGCAGATCTTGAGTAGGGGGTCCTAAGTTGTGTGTCTTAGGATCTATGGTAACAGGAGACAGGGGACACGATGTTTACCCAGGTTCAGGCCCTCTTAATGGAGGTAATACCCTACTTCCTGCTTGATTGATCTTGATGGATATAGAGATTACAAGAGTTGATCTACCCTGAGATCATATGTTGTGGTCTAAAACCTAAGGGTATGATGAATAACGTCATAATGATCTAGCATATCCCTATCGACTAGCCCGACCTCGGCTTATATAATGTACCAGAGGCCTAGGATAACAAGAGCCCTAGTCGAATACGCCGGTGGAGAGGAGTCCTTGTCTTGATCACCAAGTCTTGTGGAACCTTCCTCGTGTATACATCGGCTGTCCGAACTGGCCCATGAGTAAACGACCATGGGGGTCCTCGGCCCAATCCAACTGATCGGGAGACGACGTGGTGAGTACCCCCTAGTCCAGGGCACCGTCAGTAGCCCCTTGAACCGGTCTTCAAGTTGGGGACGCTCCTCGATTCTTCCAAACTGTTCTTCATCTCTGGTCGCCGGTCTTGAAAACTGGTTCAACAAATCTTCCCATCTTGGATCTTTATCAATGCCTTTAAGTTCAAAGAGTTTACACGTTGGGTATCCGAGGAGCCCCTTTAAGTTCTCGGCCTTTATCAATGCCTTGTTATTTTTTATGCCACACCTTGGGTTTGAAGTTTTTCCCGTGCGGCGGTGTCCTCTTGCATCCGAGCTCCAACGCCGGACTGCATCCGAGGTATCTTTTGTAGCCGAGCACCAACGCCGGACTGTATCCGAGCTCCAACGCCGGACTATGTCCGAGGTGTCATAGATCACCTTGGTTCAAAAAAGTTGAAGCCCTCTATGAAGCCAGCAACTTGCATCCGAGCTATATCCCGAAATGCTTTTAAGGTGGTTCAACACCTCGGTCATGGGCTGATTGTTTGCGGATTTTATTTCCGATGTGTGTAAATTTATTTGCTGTTAATATGTATAACCAGTAGCCCTCAAGGTGTGTGTCGGTCTAAAATCCGAGATGCACCTGAAGGAAAACATGAAACTGCTGATCCTAGTAGCCCCCGAGACTCAGGTCGATTCGCAAAATCGGCCTGAGGATCAATTCCTAGCTCGGCAGCATACGTAGGAATAGAAATGCAGTGTAATATATTAGAAATAATGATCGGCGGACGGGCCCCTGAGAGAGGGTCGTGAGAAGTCGCCGTGATATATTAGCTTGATGCCGGATAAGTCCCAGATGGTACTTATTGTTGTCCGAGGACGCGCTTGCCCATAGTTCGGTCATGCCGAACACTAAGCACTTTGAATTTTCTGCATTGAATAGGCAATGCAGTAGCCCCCGAGACACTGGTCGGGTGGCAACACCAAATCAGGGGATTGATGTGCCCCTTTAATATTTATAAATAATGAGCGCGAAGCCCAGTAGCCCCCGAGCCTTAATGTGGGCACGGGTGGCCAAATTAAGGATCGATATCCGTTTGACATAAATTTTTGTTGTGTTTAACACAAACTTTTCGAAAAGAGAATAAAGATCTCTTAAAGGAGCTTAGAGCTGGTCGAAATCCGAGCTCGCCAAGGTAGGCCCCAAGGGGTTTAAAAAGATGGATTGCAGCAAATGGATTTTACTCGCAATTTTTATGTGTAATGATTCTATGTATCCAAGTACTTTACATCATTAATGCTCGGATCCGCATTGTACAACACTTTGTTGACCGACCATCGACTTCAACCTCCTCGGCCAGTAGTCGGGGAGTGTTTGTCCTACTTTATAAAGCCTTTACAAGGGCAAAGGTTTACGACAAACAAGGCAATCCGGCCATATGGTTTTATAAACAAAGGTATGCAGAGAGAAAGTTATATTGCTATTTAATGTAAGAAACATCTCCCAAAGAAAATAATCCCGCTATTGGTTCCTTTCTTTGGGTTGTCATGTCGACCATGATCATGAAACCTCAACTCCGATCGATGCGGGAGAAAAATATTGAGGATTTAGTTCGGGGTAAGTTCCCGATCTCTGTGGTTTTTAATGAACCAAAATTTTCACTTCCATCGTTGCCAACCAATTATATTCTTTAAGATGGCTAGCTTTCGGCTTCTCCCAGTCTGAGGTACTAACACGGATGACCCGGAAGTAACAATCACAGAGGTGCTCCCTTTACCTCCTAGCCGAACAATCGGGAACGTAGGGTTAATCACAGGAGCCAGGCAACCCAGCTTGGCCGAAATCTTAAGTCAAATTGATGCATATTTATGGCTTCATAACGATAATTATGGAAGACAGCGCTTGTATATTGAATACGAACACTGATGATATATTTATTTTGACTCCGTTGCGACCGTTTATCCATTGAAAGTGGCCCATCGTCGGCCTCTACCCCTTTGTAGATACTATGCAGGGTGTTTCCACAATAACAAGACAACCCTTAGCCGACGTCTCGGTGCTCGGAGGCGGTTGTGTTTAGCGGAAACGAGGCAATCAGATATGCGGGCTTTATAACTTTCACTTAGTCATAGGAGCTTAAAGTTGGGAGGCTAGCTAGTAGCCCCCGCTTAGTGTTCGGCAACAGCCGAGGTCAAGCCGTAAACACTTCGGCCAATGTTATGAACGGCTCTTCATTTAACACACTCATTGGATCGCTGACCAGTTTACGCTTATTGTGACAGTCAGTTTTCGGCTTTCTCCACTCAGGTGCTTAACCATGCGAGCTGGAAGCACAATCGCAGTGGTTCTCCCTTTGCACACCTAGCCGAACAAAGCGGAACGTAGGAGGCAAGCACAGGAGCCGGGCAACCCAACTATTGACCGAAGACACAATTCGAAACCGATGCATATATAGCAATATCCGAGAATGCTTTGCCGAGGTCCTCATGGGGTACCTTGATTTTGGTGGGTTTGGCTGTAGTTTCAGCCCCCCGTTAATATTTCCAATGCTTGAAAGGCGTCTGGCATTGCACTGCTCGAGAACTAGTCATGATGTGGCATGTATTTTGTCAACACCGAGGTGTAGTGCAGCGGGAAAGATGCCGAGCTGTAGGTCGGAAAAAACCTCCCGAGTTGAAATAGGATGCAGGGTACCTCGGTCATGAGGATGCCCCGCTTCCTGAAAGAAAAACATACAAATAGCTAAAAAGTGTCATAAGCTCAAAAAGCCAAAAACTTATGTAAAAGCTTGATGTCCGGACTAAATCGAGATTTTGGTGCCAATCCAGAAATTGGTCTTAAAAAAATTGTGCTTCTGTCGTGCTTTAACATGACGCATCCGATCTCAAGACTTCAAGCGGGTCAGCCTACGGCTTCAAGCTCCTTATCCCGAAGGCGGAGTGCTTCTCCGAGGCCAGTTTAGCGCACTAAACTCGAGCGGCTTTATAGAGAAGCTAGGCTATCCGGCTATTGACCATACACTTGAGTCGAAAAAAGGAGCGGTAGAAAAAGACTTTGCAACGATCAAGAAGAAAACACATTTACTATAAAATGACTCATGTAAATTTTAAGAGCCCCCGGTTAACATGGGTAAAGGGAGTTTCTTTTAACGAACAATGCATGTGAGCATGGTCGAACCAAACACAAGTTAAAATTTTAAAACTTTGAGCATGAAAGCGACTTAGCTGGTTAGTGTGTTCGGCATTGATGACGCGGTCCGAGCTTGATGCGGGACAAGGTTCCATCCCCCAATCCGGTCCCGAGGTGGCGGAGCGAAGAGCTCGACACTCCGAAGTGGTGACATAGCACGGCCAATGCAGGCCAGCAGAGTGACGCCGAAATCCCCGGCGTGGGTTAATGAAGTGATGATGAAGCCCTCAGTCCAGCCGAGGTGACGTGGTATGTCAGTACGCCGAGGTGACAACACTGCCCGACCCGGATCATTTACCTGTGCACAAAAAATAGTGCAAACCGGATACAATAGTAATAATAATAAATTAAAAAATTGTTGCATAATTAATAATTTATGCAAAGTGAGTAATAAAAGAAATATGGCCCGTGTGCCGAACACTCGATGAGGTAGAGCCCTCTCAGCAATGCCGAAGTACCCGAGGTAACCGAGCATGTCGGTATGGCAATTCGACCAACAAGGTGATCACGCGAGCCGATTTATGCCGATTGGGACGATGGCGTCGGCTTGCCGAAGTGACCACGTGACGCAGTCGAAGTCGATTACCTACACATGTAAAATAGTGCAGGCCAACAAATAATAATATAAATATATAAAAAAAAACTCGCATAATTAATTTATGCAAAATAATTTATTTAAAGATATGTGGCCTGGCGCCGAAGTCAATGTCGATGCGGGGTGTCAGCGTGATGCGGTAAAGATGTGGCAAAGCCTGAATTCACAGGTCGGTCCGAGTTCCGGGTGCGGCGTTCACCGAACTGTGTACAGAAACTGACCGAACCACCACGCGACCGTTGTTAATGCGGCCACCATTTGATAAACCTGTGTACAGATGATGGAACAAACCAAAGTAATAATTACTTGGGAAAAATAAATCCAAACAAGCAAAAATTACTAGGATTAATAGCACCTGGTTTATTTGTTGTAGCAATACGAAGAAAAGTGACTCCCAAAATTGGGACTCCATCCGCACACCCATTGCCTTATGGGCGATGAAGCAACGGCATGGCGATGCTGGCTAAGGTTGGCTCGCCGAGGCAAAGCCCCTGGTCCAGCTAACGTGACGAAGCCGGTCGGCTGGTGACGCCGAAGTCTTCGGAGTAGGCTGATGAAGAGATGGCGAAGCCCCCGGTCTAGACGAAGTGACGGAGCAGGTCGGAAAGGAGACGTTGCAGCTGCCATGTCAGCTGTGACGCCCCCATTCAATCGTACACTAATCATACACGCAAACGTGTACAATCAAGATCAGGGACTCACGGAAAGATATCACAACACAACTCTAAAAATAAAATAAGTCATACAAGCATCATAATACAAGCCAGGGGCCTCGAGGGCTCGAATACATAAGCTTGAATACACAAGAGTCAGCAGAAGCAACAATATCTGAGTACAGACATGAGTTAGACAAGTTTGCCTTAAGAAGGCTAGCACAAAAGCAACAACGATCGAAAAGGCAAGGCCTCCTGCCTGGGAGCCTCCTAACTACTCCTGGTCGTCGGCGGCCTCCACGTAGTAGTAGGCACCCTCAGTGTAGTAGCAGTCGCCGTCGAAGGTGGCGTCTGGATCCTGGGCTCCACCATCTGGTTGCAACAACCAGAAAGAAGAAAGAAGGGGGAAAAGGGGCAGCAAAGCAACCGTGAGTACTCATCCAAAGTACTCGCAAGCAAGGATCTACATTACTTATGCATCGGTATCAATGGAAGGGGTAGTATCTGTGGACTAACTGCAGAATGCCAGAATAAGAGGGGGAGAAGCTAGTCCTATCGAAGACTAGCATCTTCTAGAACCACCATCTTGCAGCAACAGGAGGGAGTAGAGTAGTATAACATAAGTCATATTTATGTTGTTGTGTCAACGCTCCGGGATCCTTTCTCGACTCCCGAAGCAACATATCCAAAACATGCCTCAGCATCCAGTTCTAGTTGTATCGATCGGGATACAACTCCGAGTGTCCGTTACCGTACGACAGGCTATCGATAGATGTTTTCTTCCCTGCAGGGGTGCACCAACTTACCCACCACGCTCGATTAACTCCGACCGGACACACTTTCCTGGGTCATGCCCGGCCTCGGCCAAACAATACGCCGCAACCCGACCTAGGCTGAATATAGAGGTCAGCACGCCGAACTAAACCTATGCCCCCAGGGGTCATGGGCCATCGCCCCGGGAACTCCTGCATGTTGTGAGGGCGGCCGGTGAGCAGACCTAGCTACCTCCTTCAAAAAGGCAGGTGCTTACGCAGTCCAACCCGGCACGCGCCGCTCAGTCGCTGACGTCTATTAAGCTTTGGCTGATGCATACGACGCAAACACCCATACTATGCCCACGTGATGGTTAGTGCTATCAGGCCAGAGGCCCCTCAGATCAAATATCCAAATCGTAGTGGATTAGGAACGTGCGGTAACAAGCAGAGACTCACGAAAGATGTGACCCCGTCGCCCCGTCTCGAGGACTTGCGGCAAGGGCTAAGAATGCCCGGCCACGCCTCGTAATTATCTTGCGGGCACCCTCCACGTCAACCCGACTCCTCATCACTCGCAAATATGCTCGCGCGGGTACCCCTCAGGGCCGACCCGTCTTTAGTAATAGGGTTCAGTGTAAAGTCATAGTAACCATAGTAACCGTGTGTCTAACACCAAGGGGAAAACCTGAGGAATCACCCTCGACGGATTCCACTCGATGTAATCATCAAGGTGAACATAAGAGGATCCACCCTCGAGGTTCACACTTGAGGGGTTGCACGACAGAGTCGTATCGGAAGTGGTTAAGGCGGAATCACCCTCGATGACCACGACCGAATAGCTACACTACAGGGTTAACATCAGAAGTGCTGATGAGGTCTCACCCTCGGCACTCGATAGTAACCCAGTAGTGTCGAGCAACTAAGGGGAAAGTGATGTGATGTGAGGTGTCGGGCTCTGCTCGTCGATCACGTTGATCGAGTCGTCGATGATGAAGCAGGGGCAACAAGGACAAGGTGGGGGTCACTGATGGGTCTCTACCCAGCCTATACTAAACAGTTTAGGATAAGTAGGTAGGTAAGAACAACATGTTACAATAAACAGGCTATGCATCAGAATAGGAGCAAACAATAACAGTAGCAAAATCTAATGCAAGCATGAGAGAATGGAATGGGCGATGTCGGGATGATCAAAGGGGGGGCTTGCCTGGAAGCTCTGCTAAAAAGGGAGAAGGGTCGTCGTCGACGTAGTCGATCACAGGGACATCAGCAGCGGTCTCGGGGTCTACCGAAGAGAAGAGGGGGGAGAAACAGTAAATACATAGCAAGCAAGTGCATAACAGGACAACAGGCAGAGCTAGACTTGTTCTAACGCGGTGCTACACGTTACCGGCGAAGGGGATAACATCCGGGAATGCTTTCCTGAAGTTTGGCATTTCCGGACAAACAAACCGAAGGGGAAAGGTTACATGTTCGCTATGCTAGGGACGTGTGACGGACGAACGGATCGCGTATTCGGATTCGTCTCGTCGTTCTAAGCAACTTTGATGTAGAAAACATTTTCATCCGAGTGATGGATTATTTTATAAGATTTTTCAAAGATTTAAGAAATTTCTGTATTGGTTTTAATTCGCAAATAAACAGAAAATACTAAGTGTACCCAGCCATGTGCTAGCCACAGAGGCTGGCTGGTGGGGTCCAGAGGGGTGTCCAGTCAGCAGTTGACCAGTCAACTATTGACTGGTCAACAAGGTCAAACAGGGCCACATGTCATTTGCTCTATAGACTAAACTAATACTAAATTAGTACTACTACTAAACTAGGCCTAATTGGTCCTAATTAGACCTAGTCTAATTAAACAAGGCTGGCCACTTGCAGTGGCATAGCCACGGCTGTGCTCAAGGAGCACGAGCTCCATGGCCAGCTAGGAGCTGTAGGCGGCCACAGCGCAGCACAAGAGCATCACATAGCAGCAAGAAGATGCATTAGCGCAAGCAGCAGTAGAGCAAGCAGTACAGGAGAGTCTCAGCGCATCAGCAAGAGCAGTACGCGCCAGCAGTAGCAGCACGTAGCACGCGTGCGGGAATGCAGTAGGCGACGGGGCAGCAGAGGCGGACGATGCGCCGGCTCGCAGAGGCGGGCGCCGGTGTGGCGCGAGGCCAGGACGCGGGAGCGGTGATGAGCAGCGGCAACGTCGCAGGCGGGGCGAGCGACACAGCAGCGGCGAACGGCGCAGGCGCAGGAGGTCGGGGCATCGGGGAGGCGATGGTTGGAGGCGGGCGCAGGGCAGGGGCGTCCTGTGGGAGGCAGGGGAGCACAGGGGGCGGCGCCTGCGCGGCCGGGTGAGCAGCGGGCGAAACGGGGCATGGCGAGGGGCGCGTACAGATGCGGCCTTATGTAGGCGAGCGCGCACGGATGCGAAACTTCGACCATGGCGGCCGGGCTCGCGGGGAGAACAAAACGGCGACGGATCGACGCAAATGAGACGGGGATTCGGGATAGGAGCTCACCGCGGGGCACACGAAGGTCGTCAATAGCATAGGAGCGCAGAGGACGGATCGGAGTGGCGGAGCCACGATGGAGGCCGAAGGAGGAAGAGGACGCGGTGACGAGCATACAAGGCCTCCCTGCTCGATTCGATGCACGTAGGCGAAGGAGACGGCGGCGGTGAAGCTCACGGACATCCCCTAAACGCCGGGGAGCACGGTGGCCGCGGGATCGACGGATCCATGGCGATGTGTGGTTCGGCCTCGAGCGTGGGAGGAGAGATCGAGACGAGAGGGGGATTGGGGGAGCTAGGGTTTGACCAAGAGGGGGGTGCGACCTCAAGTAGGCACTGGGAGGGTCGGGATGGCCGGCACGTGGCCGATCCGGCCATGGACGCGCGGGTAACGGCCACGGCGCCATGGATGAATAGGGGAAGGAGATAAGATGGGGGAGTTGGGCTGGGCCTCCCTGTAGCCATAGAGCCCAAGTGCACAGCAGTTAGTTAGGCCATTTTCTATTTTTTCTGTTATGTATTTTAGTTAGCCACTGTTCGTATTTATTTGAGTGACAAAAAATGAATTCAGTCAAACTTGAAATTTGGCACACACTTTGAGAACAACATTGTGGTGTTGCATAAAAAGTTTTAAAGCCAACGGAATTGTTCAAAGCATTTTTAGAAATTGAATAGGTCAATTAATATGCTGCTGGGCCACTTTATATTTTCCTAGGGATTTAAAGAGAGCGCCAAATGTTGGTTGCCACATGATAATTAGCTAGTGAATATTTGCAACCCAACGAACATTTTTGTTTTGACATTTGAAAACTTTATTTGTTTGACTTTATTTTATAATAGAATTTGAACGGGTTTGAATCAACGCGAGTTTATCAACAGTAACCGTGGTGACGTGGCATCATTAGCAGAGGTTATTGTAGCTTAATTATCCGGGTGTCACAATTCTCCTCCACTACAAGAAATCTCGTCCTGAGATTTAAGGGGTGGAGTAAGGGGGAAAGACTCGAGAAGGACGGAGCTCAACACAAGATAGGCACCTGGGGGCTATCTCAGTGAACGTGGCATAGAGGCATCTCTCGAGTTGAAATTCAAGAAAGTCATCGAGAGCAAGGCTAGAAGGTGCAATAAAAAGCTTCAAGCGGATGGACAATTGTTTGATATCTGAAACAGGGGGGTTCAGAGCAATGGGAATAAGTATTGCGTCTGATACCAGAACAGATCACAAGAAGGTGGCTCGTGAATTACATACGAAACCAAGCGTGAGGAAAAACTTTTAGAAACAGGGGTATACATGAGAGTCAGGTTTTGATCCTGTGGAACTGTGGGTTATGGGCCCACTATGTGGGTTAAAAGTAGAAAGGGGGCCGATAGAAAGGCATGTCAGATGATAGACTGTCAGTTATGTTGCCAACAACGTTGGTACCAAGGGTGAGGGACAAAGAGAACTATTTCCTGCTCGTTGAACGAGGTGGACCAATAGGCAAAGTTCTCGTCCATCGGTGGTTACCGGAATGTCAACAACAATGATAACAAGGTCTTACTGACAAATTGTACACCGAGGTGTTTACATAAGCAGGGAACTATTACTGCTTAGATCATATAGATCACAAGAAAGGTTAAACAAAACAATGGAAAGGAAAATGTGGTTATTAGTTTAACCAGACCAATGGAAAGGAAAAGGTGCTTATACAAAAGTATTAGAGTATATGCTTCCCAAGAACAAACAGAGCATGATATACATGACAGGACATCAAGTACTTATCCATTTAGTTAATAGGGCATGGAGAATCATGATGTTTACCCATACAGCAGTGTTTGGATAATTGATCAAGAAACATTTAGCATTGCGCCTCCAATGTTCTTAATGATGTTCGGAGTAACACAGTCATACTTTTGGATAGCATTGACATGGTCATCAGGTAAAGGCCGTACCTTGGGAACACAAAGGATCCATCGGGAATTACTTGAACACCTCATGCAATTTTATCAGGGAAGATGAGGAGCTGGCCCATGGTTTCAGCAAAAATCCATCAACATGTCAAAAAGGATGTATTTCCAAAATTTATATGAACAAATTCGTGTTGGGGGAGGCAAGAATGTTGTCGATGATAACACAAATCATCGAGGGGCAAGGATGGTATTTCTCATCATGAATTTGATTGATATCCTGGAAGAGCTCAGAATGTTGATGATGATCACGACACATTTGTCGAGAGATTTCATGAAGATGTAAACGGTCGCCGATGACATCAAGTCAAAGGAATGATGAAGCGAAAGGTTATTGGAACCACGGGTACGACACAAACTCGAAATCAAGCTTGCTGTTCAAGGCGAAATGATATGACGTAGGCTTAGCTCATCATCAAAAATTGTGCTCCGGGAAGAAGGACCAGGTAGCACTGTTAAAAGTTAGCACGGTAAAGATATAGCCGATCAGGCTAGGAATGACTTGAAGGATTATTAAACTCGTAAGCAACACAAATTACTTAGAGTTATAGAATCGGAGTGTGGAATCGATTCACTTATCGGCGTTCTCGAGTGACTAACAACTCAAAACCCGGGGAAATCTGAAATCGATGAGAAGCAATACCAGATGAAGACTCGTAGGAAGCAACACAGTTCTTTGTTATTCTCGAGATACCAGAGGGTAATACTCGGTGGAAGATCAAAATAGAGATTGTGAAGATGCATTTATCTACAGAAGACAAGTGCTTTAACTTGTCCGAGAAATGGAATCAAAGGGGAACAATCATGGTCAGAACCACGGTTGTAAAGGATCAAATCCTAGATATAAGATGATCTTATACCAAGGGGATAATTAATTTTAAGAGAAGCTTCCATGATAAGATCTACATCGTGTCCATGGGCATGAACACAAAGTTCAAGGTCGACTCCCACTTCTTCAATGCATATCATTTCATTTACTTCTCGCTTTCGATGAAGTTGTAGTGTTGAAATGTTATCTGGCAAAACACCAGAAGAGTATGACTCGTGAAAACTCTCGGGTTCACATGGATTAAGGAAGGCATAGGTTCAACCCATAGGGGCATCTTGGGAACATATACCACAAACTCCACGAGTAAAATAACACAAGCTCAAAGGCAGAGCATGGTTGAGAAGGCAGAGGATACAATTTACCAAAGGCATTATGTATCCGAGGAACGGCTCAAAAGGTTATTGAATATGAAGGACGTTGTTGGATAAAATCCAACAAAGGATCTGGCGGTCCACATAGGATCTGATGTGAGTATCAGTACTCAACCAGAAGAAGAAAGAATGCAAAGGCTTCGGATTATAGAAACATCTGAATAATTTGATGCTTAAATGCAAAGAAATCATGATTTCAAAAATAGAAGATCAGAAGCAGACGCTCTGATCAAACGATAAGTAAGTTGAATAGCCTTAGGGATATAATCGACGACAATTTGATTGGTCGAGAAACAACTCTTGGTCAAATGACGTCCAAGCCGGAAGGATGAATTCTATGATCCGACTGAGGATTGCGAGCATCCGCAACATATTGAATCAAAGGACTCAAAAGGGTAGTGACAAAGGATGCCAATAAGATTACTAGACTTATGGGATTATCCATAATGCAAGCAAGTAAGAGTTGTAAGAACAACAGGCTGTTGAGGATTATCGAAAGATCGAATAGTATTTCAAAGACTTTGGTGAAACATATGAACAACTGGGGATGAACGAATCCCCGGCAATTGTGAGGAATTATTCATACACGTACTCATGCGTAAAAGGAACTGCAACACAGCAGGCACAATGGATCCTCGAAACATCGGAGTGTATTACGAAGCATCTTGTAATAACAAGAGCAACTGGAATATGATGTAAGAACGATAGGTGTATGTAATTATTCATAGGGGTTGACAGTGGAAGGGAATTGCAAAAGCGATGAGCACATGTTCTAGGGAGAACATCGGAGAGTAACTTCGAAGTCTTCTGGTGAAGCAGGCGATCATCTCGAATGAAGGGGCTCTCCAGGTGGAAGTGGTTACGAGATCCTAGAGTCAGAGTTAGCAAAATCATTTAACCCGAATAGAGGAGAGATCAGAATCCCAGAGTAAAGACGAGGAATAAAATATCCTAATACCACCCAATGGCGACGTGGGCCCGTAAGCCACACAGCCAAGTTAGTAAAATAGTTTTGGACGACTAGACTCAACTTTGGCCAAGGAGTTGGAAAGGGGGCTACCCACAGGCAGTCGGCTCTGATAGCAACTTGTGACGCCCCCGATTCAATCGTACACTAATCATACATGCAAACATGTACGATCAAGATCAAGGACTCACGGGAATATATCACAACACAACACTAAAATAAAATAAGTCATACAAGCATCATAATACAAGCCAGGGGCCTCGAGGGCTCGAATACATAAGCTCGAATACACAAGAGTCAGCAGAAGCAACAATATCTGAGTACAGACATGAGTTAGACAAGTTTGCCTTAAGAAGGCTAGCACAAAAGCAACAACGATCGAAAAGGCAAGGCCTCCTGCCTGGGAGCCTCCTAACTACTCCTGTTCGTCGGCGGCCTCCACGTAGTAGTAGGCACCCTCAGTGTAGTAGCAGTCGTCGTTGAAGGTGGCGTCTGGATCCTGGGCTCCACCATCTAGTTGCGACAACCAGAAAGAAGAAAGAAGGGGGAAAAGGGGTAGCAAAGCAACCGTGAGTACTCATCCAAAGTACTCGCAAGCAAGGATCTACACTACTTATGCATCGGTATCAATGAAAGGGGTAGTATCCGTGGACTAACTGCAGAATGCCAGAATAAGAGGGGGAGAAGCTAGTCCTATCGAAGACTAGCATCTTCTGGAAACCACCATCTTGCAGCAATAGGAGGGAGTAGAGTAGTATAACATAAGTCATATTTATGTTGTTGTGTCAACGCTCCGGGATCCTTTCTTGACTCCCGAAGAAACATATCCAAAACATGCCTCAACATCCAGTTCTAGTTGTATTGATCGGGATACAACTCCGAGTGTCCGTTACCATAGGACAGGCTATCGATAGATGTTTTCTTCCCTGCAGGGGTGCACCAACTTACCCACCACGCTCGATTAACTCCGGCCGGACACACTTTCCTGGGTCATGCCCGGCCTTGGCCAAACAATACGCCACAACTCGACCTAAGCTTAATAGCGAGGTCAGCACGCCAGACTAAACCTATGCCCCCAGGGGTCATGGGCCATCGCCCCGGGAACTCCTGCATGTTGCGAGGGCGGCCGGTGAGCAGACCTAGCTACCTCCTTCAAAAAGGCAGGTGCTTACTGTTGGGGATCGTAGAAATTTTTTAAAATTTCCTACGCATCACCAAGATCCATCTATGGAGTATACTAGCAATGAGGGGAAAGGAGTGCATCTACATACCCTTGTAGATCGCGAGCGGAAGCGTTCAAGTGAACGGGGTTGATGGAGTCGTACTCGCCGTGATCCAAATCACCGATGACCGAGTGCCAAACGGACAGCACCTCCGCGTTCAACGCACGTATGGAGCAGCGACGTCTCCTCCTTCTTGATCCAGCAAGGGGGAAGGAGAGGTTGATAGAGATCCAGCAGCACGATGGCGTGGTGGTGGAAGTAGCGGGGATCCCGGCAGGGCTTCGCCAAGCACAAGCGGGAGGGAGAGGTGTTGCAAGGGGGAGAGGGAGGCGCCAGGGGCTGTGTTGTTGCTACCCTCCCTCCCCCACTATTTATAGGGGTCCTGGGGGGGGCGCCGGCCACCCTGGAGATCCCATCTGAGGGGGGCGCCCCCCACCCCTAGGGTTTCCAACCCTAGGCGCAGGGGGAGGCCCAAGGGGGGCGCCCCAGCCCACTAAGGGCTGGTTCCCTTCCCACTTCAGCCCATGGGGCCCTCCGGGATAGGTGGCCCCACCCGGTGGACCCCCGGGACCCTTCCGGTGGTCCCGGTACAATACCGATAACCCCCGAAACTTTCCCGGTGGCCGAAACTGGACTTCCTATATATAATTCTTCACCTCCGGACCATTCCGAAACTCCTCGTGATGTCTGGGATCTCATCCGGGACTCCGAACAACTTTCGGGTTTCCGCATACTAACATCTCTACAACCCTAGCGTCACCGAACCTTAAGTGTGTAGACCCTACGGGTTCGGGAGACATGCAGACATGACCGAGACGCCTCTCCGGTCAATAACCAACAGCGGGATCTGGATACCCATGTTGGCTCCCACATGTTCCACGACGATCTCATCGGATGAACCACGATGTCGAGGATTCAATCAATCCCGTATACAATTCCCTTTGTCAATCGGTACGTTACTTGCCCGAGATTCGATCGTCGGTATCCCAATACCTTGTTCTATCTCGTTACCGGCAAGTCACTTTACTCGTACCGTAATGCATGATCCCGTGGCTAACTTCTTAGTCACATTGAGCTCATTATGATGATGCATTACCGAGTGGGCCCAGAGATACCTCTCCGTCATACGGAGTGACAAATCCCAGTCTCGATCCGTGTCAACCCAACAGACACTTTCAGAGATACCCGTAGTGTACCTTTATAGTCACCCAGTTACTTTGTGACGTTTGGTACACCCAAAGCACTCCTACGGCATCCAGGAGTTACACGATCTCATGGTCTAAGGAAAAGATACTTGACATTGGAAAAGCTCTAGCAAACGAACTACACGATCTTTTGTGCTATGCTTAGGATTGGGTCTTGTCCATCACATCATTCTCCTAATGATGTGATCCCGTTATCAACGACATCCAATGTCCATAGTCAGGAAACCATGACTATCTGTTGATCAACGAGCTAGTCAACTAGAGGCTCACTAGGGACATGATGTGGTCTATGTATTCACACATGTATTACGATTTCCGGATAACACAATTATAGCATGAACAATAGACAATTATCATGAACAAGGAAATATAATAATAACCATTTTATTATTGCCTCTAGGGCATATTTCCAACAGTCTCCCACTTGCACTAGAGTCAATAATCTAGTTACATTGTGATGAATCAAACACCCATAGAGTTCTGGTGTTGATCATGTTTTGCTCTAGGGAGAGGTTTAGTCAATGGATCTGCTACATTCAGGTCCGTATGTACTTTACAAATATCTATGTCTCCATTTTGAACACTTTCACGAATGGAGTTGAAGCGACGCTTGATATGCCTGGTCTTCCTGTGAAACCTGGGCTCCTTGGCAAGGGCAATAGCTCCAGTGTTGTCACAGAAGAGAGTCATCGGGGCCGACGCATTGGTGAAGGAAATATGCCCTAGAGGCAATAATAAAGTATTATATATTTCCTTATATCAGGATAAATGTTTATTATTCATGCTAGAATTGTATTAACCGGAAACATAATACATGTGTGAATACATAGACAAACAGAGTGTCACTAGTATGCCTCTACTTGAGTAGCTCGTTAATCAAAGATGGTTATGTTTCCTAGCCATAGACATGAGTTGTCATTTGATTAACGGGATCACCTCATTAGGAGAATGACGTGATTGACTTGACCCATTCCGTTAGCTTAGCACCCGATCGTTTAGTATGTTGCTATTGCTTTCTTCATGACTTATACATGTTCCTATGACTATGAGATTATGCAACTCCCGTTTACCGGAGGAACACTTTGTGTGCTACCAAACGTCACAACGTAAATGGGTGATTATAAAGGTGCTCTACAGGTGTCTCCAAAGGTACTTGTTGGGTTGGCGTATTTCGAGATTAGGATTTGTCACTCCGATTGTCGGAGAGGTATCTCTGGGCCCACTCGGTAATGCACATCACTATAAAGCCTTGCAAGCATTGTGACTAATGAGTTAGTTGCGGGATGATGTATTACGGAACGAGTAAAGAGACTTGCCGGTAACGAGATTGAACTAGGTATCGAGATACCGACGATCGAATCTTGGGCAAGTAACATACCGATGACAAAGGGAACAACGTATGTTGTTATGTGGTTTGACCGATAAAGATCTTCGTAGAATATGTGGGAGCCAATATGAGCATCCAGGTTCCGCTATTGGTTATTGACCGGAGAGGTGTCTCGGTCATGTCTACATAGTTCTCGAACCCGTAGGGTCCGCACGCTTAACGTTACGATGACAGTTTTATTACGAGTTTATGTATGTTGATGTACCGAAGGAGTTCGGAGTCCCGGATGAGATCTGGGACATGACGAGGAGTCTCGAAATGGCCGAGACGTAAAGATCGATATATTGGACGACTATATTCAGACTTCGAAAAGGTTCCGAGTGATTCGGATATTTTTCGGAGTACCGGAGAGTTACGGGAATTCGTATTGGGCCTTAATGGGCCATACGGGGAAGGAGAGAAAGGCCCCAAAGGGAGGCCACACCCCTCCCCATGGGCTAGTCCGAATTGGACTAGGGAGGGGGGGGGGCGCCCCTTCCTTCTTTCTCCTTCCCCCTTCCCTTCTCCTACTCCCACAAGGAAAGGAGGAGTCCTACTCCCGGTGGGAGTAGGACTCCCCCCTTGGGCGCGCCACCTCCCCTTGGCCGACCCTCTCCTCCTTGCTCCTTTATATACGGGGGCACGGGGGAACCCCAAGCACACACAAGTTGATATACGATATTTTAGCCGTGTGCGGTGCCCCCCTCCACCATATTACACCTCGATAATACCGTTGCGGAGCTTAGGCGAAGCCCTGCGTCGGTGGAACATCATCATCGTCACCACGCCGTCGTGCTGATAAAACTCTCCCTCAACACTCGGCTGGATCGGAGTTCGAGGGACGTCATCGAGCTGAACGTGTGCTGAACTCGGAGGTGCCGTGCGTTCGGTACTTGATCGGTCGGATCGTGAAGACGTACGACTACATCAACCGCGTTGTGATAAACGCTTCCGCTGTCGGTCTACGAGGGTACGTGGACAACACTCTCCCCTCTCGTTGCTATGCATCACCATGACCTTGCGTGTGCGTAGGATTTTTTTTGAAATTACTACGTTCCCCAACAGTGGCATCCGAGCCTGGTTTTATGCGTTGATGCTATGCACGAATAGAACACAAGTGAGTTGTGGGCGATATAAGTCATACTGCTTACCAGCATGTCATACTTTGGTTCAGCGGTATTGTGAGATGAAGCGGCCCGGACCGACATTACGCATACGCTTACGCGAGACTGGTTTCACCATTGCGAGCACTCGTTGCTTAAAGGTGACTGGCGGGTGTCTGTCTCTCTCACTTTAGTTGAACCGAGTGTGGCTACGCCTGGTCCTTGCGAAGGTTAAAACATCACCAACTTGACAAACTATCGTTGTGGTTTTGATGCGTAGGTAAGAACGGTTCTTGCTAAGCCCGTAGCAGCCACGTAAAACTTGCAACAACAAAGTAGAGGACGTCTAACTTGTTTTTGCAGGGCATGTTGTGATGTGATATGGTCAAGACATGAAGTGATATAATTTGTTGTATGAGATGATCATGTTTTGTAACCGAGTTATCGGCAACTGGCAGGAGCCATATGGTTGTCGCTTTATTGTATGAAATGCAATCGCCATGTAATAGTTTTACTTTATCACTAAGCGGTAGCGATAGTCGTAAAAGCAATAAGTTGGCGAGACGACAACGATACTACGATGGAGATCAAGGTGTCGCGCCGGTGACGATGGTGATCATGACGGTGCTTCGGAGATGGAGATCACGAGCACGATGCTTCGAAGATGGAGATCACAAGCACAAGATGATGATGGCCATATCATATCACTTATATTGATTGCATGTGATGTTAATCCTTTATGCATCTTATCTTGCTTTGATTGACGGTAGCATTATAAGATGATCTCTCACTAAAATTTCAAGATAAAAGTGTTCTCCCTGAGTATGCACCGTTGCGAAAGTTCTTCGTGCTGAGACACCACGTGATGATCGGGTGTGATAGGCTCTACGTTCAAATACAACGGGTGCAAAACAGTTGCACACGCGGAATACTCAGGTTAAACTTGACGAGCCTAGCACATGCAGATATGGCCTCGGAACACGGAGACCGAAAGGTCGAGCGTGAATCATATAGTAGATATGATCAACATAGTGATGTTCACCATTGAAACTACTCCATCTCACGTGATGATCGGACATGGTTTAGTTGATATGGATCACGTGATCACTTAGATGATTAGAGGGATGTCTATCTAAGTGGGAGTTCTTAAGTAATATGATTAATTGAACTTAAATTTATCATGAACTTAGTCCTGATAGTATTTTTGCAAATTATGTTGTAGATCAATAGCTCGCGTTGTTGCTTCCCTGTATTTATTTTTGATATGTTCCTAGAGAAAATTATGTTGAAAGATGTTAGTAGCAAAGATGCGGATTGGATCCGTGATCTGAGGATTATCCTCATTGCTGCACAGAAGAATTATGTCCTTAATGCACCGCTAGGTGACAGACCTATTGCAGGAGCAGATGCAGACGTTATGAACGTTTGGCTAGCTCAATATGATGACTACTTGATAGTTTAGTGCACCATGCTTAACGGCTTAGAATCGGGACTTCAAAGACGTTTTGAACGTCATGGACCATATGAGATGTTCCAGGAGTTGAAGTTAATATTTCAAGCAAATACCCGAGTTGAGAGATATGAAGTCTCCAACAAGTTCTATAGCTAAAAGATGGAGGAGAATCGCTCAACTAGTGAGCATGTGCTCAGATTGTCTGGGTACTACAATCGCTTGAATCAAGTGGGAGTTAATCTTCCAGATAAAATAGTGATTGACAGAATTCTCTAGTCACCATCACCAAGTTAGTAGAACTTCGTGATGAACTACAGTATGCAAGGGATGACGAAAGTAATTCCCGAGCTCTTCGTGATGCTGAAATCGACGAAGGTAGAAATCAAGAAAAACATCAAGTGTTGATGGTTGACGAGACCACTAGTTTCAAGAAAAGGGCAAAGGGAAGAAGGGGAACTTCAAGAAGAACGGCAAGCAAGTTGCTGCTCAAGTGAAGAAGCCTAAGTCTGGTCCTAAGCCTGAGACTAAGTGCTTCTACTGCAAAGGGACTGGTCACTGGAAGCGGAACTACCCCAACTATTTGGTGGATAAGAAGGATGGCAAAGTGAACAAAGGTATATTGGATATACATGTTATTGATGTGTACTTTACTAGTGTTTATAGCAACCCCTCGGTATTTGATACTGGTTCAGTTGCTAAGAGTAGTAACTCGAAACGGGAGTTGCAGAATAAACAGAGACTAGTAAAAAGGCGAGGTGACGATGTGTGTTGGAAGTAGTTCCAAGATTGATATGATCATCATCGCACACTCCCTGTACTTTCGGGATTAGTGTTGAAACTAAATAAGTGTTATTTGGTGTTTGCGTTGAGCATGAATATGATTTGATCATGTTTATTGCAATACGGTTATTCATTTAAGTTAGAGAACAATTGTTGTTCTGTTTACATGAATAAAAACCTTCTATGGTCATACACACCAACGAAAATGGTTTGTTGGATCTCGATCGTAGTGATACACATATTCATAATATTGAAGCCAAAAGATGCAAAGTTAATAATGATAGTGCAACTTATTTGTGGCACTGCCGTTTAGGTCATATTGGTGTAAAGCGCATGAAGAAACTCCATACTGATGGGATTTTGGAATCACTTGATTATGAATCACTTGATGCTTGCGAACCGTGCCTCATGGGCAAGATGACTGAAACGCCGTTCTCCGGAACTATGGAGAGAGCAACAGATTTGTTGGAAATCATACATACAGATGTATGTGGTCCGATGAATATTGAGGCTCGTAGCAGGTATCATTATTTTCTGACCTTCACAGATGATTTGAGCAGATATGGGTATATCTACTTGATGAAACACAAGTCTGAAACATTTGAAAAGTTCAAAGAATTTCAGAGTGAAGTGGAGAATCATCGTAACAAGAAAATAAAAGTTTCTACGATATGATCGCAGAGGTAAAATATTTGAGTTACGAGTTTGGCCTTCAGTTAAAACAATGTGAAATAGTTTCACTACTCACGCCACCTGGAACACCACAGTGTAATGGTGTGTCCGAACATCGTAACCGTACTTTATTAGATATGGTGCGATATATGATGTCTCTTACCGATCTACCACTATCGTTTTTGGGGTTATGCATTAGAGACAGCTGCATTCACGTTAAATAGGGTACCATCTAAATCCGTTGAGACGACATCTTATGAACTGTGGTTTGGCAAGAAACCAAAGTTGTCGTTTCTTAAAGTTTGGGGTTGCGATGCTTATGTGAAAAGGTTTCATCCTGATAAGCTCAAACCCAAATCGGAGAAATGTGTCTTCATAGGATACCCAAAGGAGACAGTTGGGTACACCTTCTATCACAGATCCGAAGGCAAGACATTCGTTGCTAAGAATGGATCCTTTCTAGAGAAGGAGTTTCTCTCGAAAGAAGTGAGTGGGAGGAAAGTAGAACTTGATGAGGTAACTGTACCTGCTTCCTTATTGGAAAGTAGATCATCACAGAAACCAGTTTCTGCGACACCTACACCAATTAGTGAGGAAGTTAATGATAATGATCATGAAACTTCAGATCAAGTTATTACTGAACCTCGTAGGTCAACCAGATTAAGATCCGCACCAGAGTGGTACGGTAATCCTGTTCTGGAGGTTATGTTACTAGACCATGACGAACCTACGAACTATGAGGAAGCGATGATGAGCCCAGATTCCGCAAAATGGCTTGAGGCCATGAAATCTGAGATGAGATCCATATATGAGAACAAAGTATGGACTTTGATTGACTTGCCCAATGATCGGCGAGCCATTGAGATTAAATGGATCTTCAAGAGGAAGACAGACAGTGATAGTAGTGTTACTATCTACAAAGCTAGAATTGTCGCAAAAAGGTTTTCGACAAGTTCAAGGTGTTGACTACGATGAGAGTTTCTCACTCGTATCTATGCTTAAATCTGTCTGAATCATGTTAGCAATTGCCGCATTTTATGAAATATGGCAAATGGATAAACAAAACTGCATTCCTTAATGGATTTATTAAAGAAGAGTTGTATATGATGCAACCAGAAGGTTTTGTCAATCCTAAAGGTGCTAACAAAATATGCAAGCTCCAGCGATCCATCTATGGACTGGTGCAAGCATCTCGGAGTAGGAATATACGCTTTGATAAGTTGATCAAAGGATATAGTTTTATACAGACTTGCGGTGAAGCCTGTATTTACAAGAAAGTGAGTGGGAGCACTACAGCATTTCTGATAAGTATATGTGAATGACATATTGTTGATCGGAAATAATGTAGAATTATTCTGCAAAGCATAAAGGAGTGTTTGAAAGGAGTTTTTCAAAGAAAGACCTCGGTGAAGCTGCTTACATATTGAGCATCAAGATCTATAGAGATAGATGAAGACGCTTGATAAGTTTTTCAATGAGTACATACCTTAACAAGATTTTGAAGTAGTTCAAAATAGAACAGTCAAAGAAAGAGTTCTTGCCTGTGTTACAAGGTGTGAAATTGAGTAAGACTCAAAGCCCGACCACGGCAGAAGATAGAAAGAGAATGAAAGTCATTCCCTATGCCTTGGCCATAGGTTCTATAAAGTATGCCATGCTGTGTACCAGATCTATTGTATACCCTACACTGATTTTGGCAAGGGAGTACAATAGTGATCTAGGAGTAGATCACTGGACAGCGGTCAAAATTATCCTTAGTGGAATAAGGATATGTTTCTCGATTATGGAAGTGACAAAAGGTTCGTCGTAAAGGGTTACGTCGATGCAAGTTTTGACACTAATCTAGATGACTCTAAGTCTCGGTCTAGATACATATTGAAAGTGGGAGCAATTAGCTAAGAGTAGCTCCGTGCAGAGCATTGTAACATAGAAATTTGCAAAATACTTACGGATCTGAATGTGACAGACCCGTTGACTAAAATTATCTCACAATCAAAACATGATCACACCTTAGTACTCTTTGGGTGTTAATCACATAGCGATGTGAACTAGATTATTGACTCTAGTAAACCCTTTGAGTGTTGGTCACATAGAGATGTGAACTATGGGTGTTAATCACATGGTGATGTGAATTATTGATGTTAAATCACATGGCGATGTGAACTAGATTATTGACTCTAGTGCAAGTGGGAGACTGAAGGAAATATGCCCTAGAGGCAATAATAAAGTATTATATATTTCCTTATATCATGATAAATGTTTATTATTCATGCTAGAATTGTATTAACCGGAAACATAATACATGTGTGAATACATAGACAAACAGAGTGTCACTAGTATGCCTCTACTTGACTAGCTCGTTAATCAAAGATGGTTATGTTTCCTAGCCATAGACATGAGTTGTCATTTGATTAACGGGATCACCTCATTAGGAGAATGACGTGATTGACTTGACCCATTCCGTTAGCTTAGCACCCGATCGTTTAGTATGTTGCTATTGCTTTCTTCATGACTTATACATGTTCCTATGACTATGAGATTATGCAACTCCCGTTTACCGGAGGAACACTTTGTGTGCTACCAAACGTCACAACGTAAATGGGTGATTATAAAGGTGCTCTACAGGTGTCTCCAAAGGTACTTGTTGGGTTGGCGTATTTCGAGATTAGGATTTGTCACTCCGATTGTCGGAGAGGTATCTCTGGGCCCACTCGGTAATGCACATCACTATAAAGCCTTGCAAGCATTGTGACTAATGAGTTCGTTGTGGGATGATGTATTACGGAACGAGTAAAGAGACTTGCCGGTAACGAGATTGAACTAGGTATCGAGATACCGACGATCGAATCTCGGGCAAGTAACATACCGATGACCAAGGGAACAACGTATGTTGTTATGCGGTTTGACCGATAAAGATCTTCGTAGAATATGTGGGAGCCAATATGAGCATCCAGGTTCCGCTATTGGTTATTGACCGGAGAGGTGTCTCGGTCATGTCTACATAGTTCTCGAACCCGTAGGGTCCGCACGCTTAACGTTACGATGACAGTTTTATTATGAGTTTATGTATGTTGATGTACCGAAGGAGTTCGGAGGCCCGGATGAGATCGGGGACATGACGAGGAGTCTCAAAATGGCCGAGACGTAAAAATCGATATATTGGACGACTATATTCGGACTTCGGAAAGGTTCCGAGTGATTCGGGTATTTTTCGAAGTACCGGAGAGTTACGGGAATTCGTATTGGGCCTTAATGGCCATACGGGAAAGGAGAGAAAGGCCCCAAAGGGAGGCCGCACCCCTCCCCATGGGCTAGTCCGAATTGGACTAGGGAGGGGGGGCGCCCCCTTCCTTCTTTCTCCTTCCCCCTTCCCTTCTCCTACTCCCACAAGGAAAGGAGGCGTACTACTCCCGGTGGGAGTAGGACTCCCCCCTGGGCGCGCCACCTCCCCTTGGGCGGCCCTCTCCTCCTTGCTCCTTTATATACGGGGGCAGGGGGGCACCCCAAGCACACACAAGTTGATATACGATATTTTAGCCGTGTGCGGTGCACCCCTCCACCATATTACACCTCGATAATACCGTTGCGGAGCTTAGGCGAAGCCCTGCGTCGGTGGAACATCATCATCGTCACCACGCCGTCGTGCTGACAAAACTCTCCCTCAACACTCGGCTGGATCGGACTTCGAGGGACGTCATCGAGCTGAACGTGTGCTGAACTCGGAGGTGCCGTGCGTTCGGTACTTGATCGGTCGGATCGTGAAGACGTACGACTACATCAACCGCGTTGTGATAAACGCTTCCGCTGTCGGTCTACGAGGGTACCTGGACAACACTCTCCCCTCTCGTTGCTATGCATCACCATGATCTTGCGTGTGCGTAGGAATTTTTTTGAAATTACTACGTTCCCCAACAGTGGCATCCGAGCCTGGTTTTATGCGTTGATGCTATGCACGAATAGAACACAAGTGAGTTGTGGGCGATATAAGTCATACTGCTTACCAGCATGTCATACTTTGGTTCAGCGGTATTGTGAGATGAAGCGGCCCGGACCGACATTACGCGTACGCTTATGCGAGACTGGTTTCACCGTTGCGAGCACTCCTTGCTTAAAGGTGACTGGCGGGTGTCTGTCTCTCTCACTTTAGTTGAACCGAGTGTGGCTACCATGTAGTCCGCTTCACATGTAGATCCCGCCACGACGCTTTGCTTGCAACTGCACCAGCTTACTGCCCCTCCATTCAAAATATACACGTATCCGGTTTGTGACTTAGAGTCATCCAGATCTGTGTCGAAGCTAGCATCGACGTAACCCTTTACGACGAGCTCTTCGTCACCTCCATAAACGAGAAACATATCCTTAGTCCTCTTCAGGTACTTCAGGATATTCTTGACCGCTGTCCAGTGTTCCATGCCGGGATTACTTTGGTACCTTCCTACCAAACTTACGGCAAGGTTTACATCAGGTCTGGTACACAGCATGGCATACATAATAGACCCTATGACCGAGGCATAGGGGATGACACTCATCTTTTCTCTATCTTCTGCCGTGGTCGGGCATTGAGCCGTGCTCAATTGCACACCTCGGAATACAGGCAAGAACCCCTTCTTGGACTGATCCATATTGAACTTCTTCAATATCTTGTCAAGGTACGTACTCTGTGAAAGACCAATGAGGCGTCTTGATCTATCTCTATAGATCTTGATGCCTAATATATAAGCAGCTTCTCCAAGGTCCTTCATTGAAAAACACTTATTCAAGTAGGCCTTTATACTTTCCAAGAATTCTATATCATTTCCCATCAATAGTATGTCATCCACATATAATAAGAGAAATGCTACAGAGCTCCCACTCACTTTCTTGTAAACACAGGCTTCTCCATAAGTCTGTGTAAACCCAAACGCTTTGATCATCTCATCAAAATGAATGTTCCAACTCCGAGATGCTTGCACCAGCCCATAGATGGAGCGCTGGAGCTTGCATACCTTGTTAGCATTCTTAGGATCGACAAAACCTTCCGGCTGCATCATATACAATTCTTCCTTAAGAAAGCCGTTAAGGAATGCCGTTTTGACGTCCATTTGCCATATCTCATAATCATAGAATGTGGCAATTGCTAACATGGTTCGGACGGACTTCAGCTTCGCTACGGGCGAGAAAGTCTCATTGTAGTCAACCCCTTGAACTTGTCGATAACCCTTAGCGACAAGTCGAGCCTTATAGATGGTCACATTTCCATCCGCGTCTGTCTTCTTCTTAAAGATCCATTTATTTTCTATGGCTCGCCGATCATCGGGCAAGTCAGTCAAAGTCCATACTTCGTTTTCATACATGGATTCTATCTCGGATTTCATGGCTTCTAGCCATTTGTCGGAATCCGGGCCCGCCATCGCTTCTTCATAGTTCGAAGGTTCACTGTTGTCTAACAACATGATTTCCAGGACAGGGTTGCCGTACCACTCTGGTGCGGAACGTGTCCTTGTGGACCTTCGAAGTTCAGTAGTAACTTGATCCGAAGCTTCATGATCATCATCATTAACTTCCTCCCCAGTCGGTGTATGCACCACAGGAACATCTTCCCGAGCTGCGCTACTTTCCGGTTTGGAAGGGGTGACTATCACCTCATCAAGTTCCACTTTCCTCCCACTCACTTCTTTCGAGAGAAACTCTTTCTCCAGAAAGGACCCATTCTTGGCAACAAAGATCTTGCCTTCGGATCTGAGGTAGAAGGTATACCCAATGGTTTCCTTAGGGTATCCTATGAAGACGCATTTTTCTGACTTGGGTTCGAGCTTTTCAGGTTGAAGTTTCTTGACATAAGCATCGCATCCCCAAACTTTTAGAAACGACAACTTAGGTTTCTTCCCAAACCATAATTCATACGGTGTCGTCTCTACGGATTTCGATGGAGCCCTATTTAAAGTGAATGCGGCAGTCTCTAAAGCATAGCCCCAAAATGAGAGCGGTAGATCGGTAAGAGACATCATAGATCGCACCATATCCAATAGAGTGCGATTACGACGTTCGGACACACCGTTTCGCTGAGGTGTTCCAGGCGGCGTGAGTTGTGAAACGATTCCACATTTCCTTAAGTGCGTACCAAATTCGTGACTTCAATATTCTCCACCACGATCTGATCGTAAGAACTTTATTTTCCTATCACGTTGATTCTCAACCTCACTCTAAAATTCCTTGAACTTTTCAAAGGTTTCAGACTTGTGTTTCATTAGGTAGACATACCCATATCTACTTAAGTCATCAGTGAGAGTGAGAACATAACGATATCCTCCGCGAGCCTCAACACTCATTGGACCGCACACATCGGTATGTATGATTTCCAATAAGTTGGTTGCTCGCTCCATTGTTCCGGAGAACGGAGTCTTGGTCATCTTACCCATGAGGCATGGTTCGCACGTGTTAAATGATTCGTAATCAAGAGACTCCAAAAGTCCATCTGCATGGAGCTTCTTCATGCGTTTGACACCAATGTGACCAAGGCGGCAGTGCCACAAGTATGTGGGACTATCGTTATCAACTTTACATCTTTTGGTATTCACACTATGAATATGTGTAACATCACGTTCGAGATCCATCAAGAATAAACCATTGACCAGCGGGGCATGACCATAAAACATATCTCTCATATAAATAGAACAACCATTATTCTCGGATTTAAATGAGTAGCCATCTCGCATTAAACGAGATCCAGATACAATGTTCATGCTCAAAGCTGGCACTAAATAACAATTATTGAGGTTTAAAACTAATCCCGTAGGTAAATGTAGAGGCAGCATGCCGACGGCGATCACATCGACCTTGGAACCATTCCCGACGCGCATCGTCACCTCGTCCTTTGCCAATCTCCGCTTATTCCGCAGTTCCTGTTTTGAGTTACAAATATGAGCAACCGCACCGGTATCAAATACCCAGGAGCTACTACGAGTACTGGTAAGGTACACATCAATTACATGTATATCACATATACCTTTGGTGTTGCCGGCCTTCTTGTCCGCTAAGTATTTGGGGCAGTTCCGCTTGCAGTGACCACTTCCCTTGCAATAAAAGCACTCAGTCTCAGGTTTGGGTCCATTCTTTGACTTCTTCCCGGCAACTGGCTTACCGGGCGCGGCAACTCCCTTGCCGTCCTTCTTGAAGTTCTTCTTACCCTTGCCTGTCTTGAACTTAGTGGTTTTATTCACCATCAACACTTGATGTTCCTTTTTGATCTCCACCTCCGCTGATTTCAGCATTGAATATACCTCAGGAATGGTCTTTTCCATCCCTTGCATATTAAAGTTCATCACAAAGCTCTTGTAGCTCGGTGGAAGCGACTGAAGGATTCTGTCAATGACCACGTCATCCGGGAGATTAACTCCCAGCTGAGACAAGCGGTTGTGTAACCCAGACATTCTGAGTATGTGCTCACTAACAGAACTATTTTCCTCCATTTTACAGCTGAAGAACTTGTCGGAGACTTCATATCTCTCGACCCGGGCATGAGCTTGGAAAACCATTTTCAGCTCTTTGAACATCTCATATGCTCCATGTTTCTCAAAACGTTTTTGGAGACCCGATTCTAAGCTGTAAAGCATGCCACACTGAACGAGGGAGTAATCATCAGCACGTGATTGCCAAGCGTTCATAACGTCTTGGTTTTCTGGGATGGGTGCTTCACCTAGCGGTGCTTCTAGGACATAATCTTTCTTGGCAGCTATGAGGATGATCCTCAGGTTCCGGACCCAGTCCGTGTAGTTGCTGCCATCATCTTTCAGCTTGGTTTCCTCTAGGAACGCGTTGAAGTTGAGGACAACATGGGCCATTTGATCTACAAGACATATTGTAAAGATTTTAGACTAAGTTCATGATAATTAAGTTCATCTAATCAAATTATTCAATGAACTCCCACTCAGATGGACATCCCTCTAGTCATCTAAGTGAAACATGATCCGAATTAACTAGGCCGTGTCCGATCATCACGTGAGACGGACTAGTCAAGATCGGTGAACATCTCCATGTTGATCGTATCTTCTATACGACTCATGCTCGACCTTTCGGTCTTCCGTGTTCCGAGGCCATGTCTGTACATGCTAGTCTCGTCAAGTCAACCTAAGTGTATTGCGTGTGTTCCGAGGCCATGTCTGTACATGCTAGGCTCGTCAACACCCATTGTATGCGAACGTTAGAATCTATCACACCCGATCATCACGTGGTGCTTCGAAACAACGAACCTTCGCAACGGTGCACAGTTAGGGGGAACACTTTCTTGAAATTATTATAAGGGATCATCTTACTTACTACCGTCGTTCTAAGCAAATAAGATGTAAAACATGATAAACATCACATGCAATCAAATAGTGACATGATATGGCCAATATCATTTTGCTCCTTTGATCTCCATCTTTGGGGCGCCATGATCATCTTCGTCACCGGCATGACACCATGATCTCCATCATTGTGTCTTCATGAAGTTGTCACGCCAACGATTACTTCTACTTCTATGGCTAACGCGTTTAGCAATAAAGTAAAGTAATTTACATGGCGTTATTCAATGACACGCAGGTCATACAAAAATAAAGATAACTCCTATGGCTCCTGCCGGTTGTCATACTCATCGACATGCAAGTCGTGATTCCTATTACAAGAATATGATCAATCTCATACATCACATATATCATTCATCACATCTTCTCGCCATATCACATCACAAGGCACATGCTGCAAAAACAAGTTAGACGTCCTCTAATTGTTGTTGGAAGTTTTTACGTGGCTTCTATAGGTTTCTAGCAAGAACGTTTCTTACCTACGTAAAACCACAACGTGATATGCCAATTTCTATTTACCCTTCATAAGGACCCTTTTCATCGAATCCGTTCCGACTAAAGTGGGAGAGACAGACACCCGCTAGCCACCTTATGCAACTAGTGCATGTCAGTCGGTGGAACCTGTCTCACGTAAGCGTACGTGTAAGGTCGGTCCAGGCCGCTTCATCCCACAATACCGCCGAAACAAGATAAGACTAGTAGTGGCAAGAAAAATTGACAACATCTACGCCCACAACTGCTTTGTGTTCTACTCGTGCATAGTAACTACGCATAGGCCTGGCTCATGATGCCACTGTTAGGGATCGTAGCAGAATTTTAAAATTTCCTACGCATCACCAAGATCCATCTATGGAGTATACTAGCAACGAGGGGAAAGGAGTGCATCTACATACCCTTGTAGATCGCGAGCGGAAGCGTTCAAGTGAACGGGGTTGATGGAGTCGTACTCGCCGTGATCCAAATCACCGATGACCGAGTGCCGAACGGACGGCACCTCCGCGTTCAACACACGTACGGAGCAGCGATGTCTCCTCCTTCTTGATCCAGCAAGGGGGAAGGAGAGGTTGATCGAGATCCAGCAGCACGACAGCGTGGTGGTGGAAGTAGCGGGGATCCCGGCAGGGTTTCACCAAGCACAAGCGGGAGGGAGAGGTGTTGCAAGGGGGAGAGGGAGGCGCCAGGGGCTGTGTTGTTGCTGCCCTCCCTCCCCCCACTATTTATAGGGGTTCTGGGGGGCGCCGGCCACCCTGGAGATCCCATCTGAGGGGGGGGGGGCGGCCAAGGGGGTGGCTTGCCCCCCAAGGCAAGTGGGGCGCCCCCACCCCTAGGGTTTCCAACCCTAGGCGCTGGGGGAGGCCCAAGGGGGGCGCTCCAGCCCACTAACGGCTGGTTCCCTTCCCACTTCAGCCCATGGGGCCCTCCGGGATAGGTGGCCCCACCCGGTGGACCCCCGGGACCCTTCCGGTGGTCCCGGTACAATACAGATAACCCCCGAAACTTTCCCGGTGGCCGAAACTGGACTTCCTATATATAATTATTCACCTCTGGACCATTCCGGAACTCCTCGTGACGTCCGGGATCTCATCCAGGACTCCGAAAAACTTTCGGGTTTCCGCATACTAACATCTCTACAACCCTAGCGTCACCGAACCTTAAGTGTGTAGACCCTACGGGTTCGGGAGACATGCAGACATGACCGAGACGCCTCTCCGGTCAATAACCAACAGCGGGATCTGGATACCCATGTTGGCTCCCACATGTTCCACGATGATCTCATCGGATGAACCACGATGTCGAGGATTCAATCAATCCCGTATACAATGCCCTTTGTCAATCGGTACGTTACTTGCCCGAGATTCGATCATCGGTATCCCAATACCTTGTTCTATCTCGTTACCGGCAAGTCACTTTACTCGTACCGTAATGCATGATCCCGTGGCTAACTCCTTAGTCACATTGAGCTCATTATGATGATGCATTACCGAGTGGGCCCAGAGATACCTCTCCGTCATACGGAGTGACAAATCCCAGTCTCGATCCGTGTCAACCCAACAGACACTTTCAGAGATACCCGTAGTGTACCTTTATAGTCACCCAGTTACGTTGTGACGTTTGGTACACCCAAAGCACTCCTACGGCATCCGGGAGTTACACGATCTCATGGTCTAAGGAAAAGATACTAGACATTGGAAAAGCTCTAGCAAATGAACTACACGATCTTTTGTGCTATGCTTAGGATTGGGTCTTGTCCGTCACATCATTCTCCTAATGATGTGATCCCGTTATCAACGACATCCAATGTCCATAGTCAGGAAACCATGACTATCTGTTGATCAACGAGCTAGTCAACTAGAGGCTCACTAGGGACATGATGTGGTCTATGTATTCACACATGTATTACGATTTCCGGATAACACAATTATAGCATGAACAATAGACAATTATCATGAACAAGGAAATATAATAATAACCATTTTATTATTGCCTCTAGGGCATATTTCCAACACTTACGCAGTCCAACCCGGCGCGCGCCGCTTAGTCTGACGTCTATTAAGCTTCGGCTGATGCATACGACGCAAAACGGCCATACTATGCCCATGTGATGGTTAGTGCTATCAGGCTAGAGGCCCCTCGGATCAAATATTCAAATCGTAGTGGATTAGGAACGCGTGGTAACAAGCAGAGACTCACGAAAGATGTAACCTCGTCGCCCCATCTCGAGGACTTGCAGCAAGGGCTAAGAATGCCCGGCCACGCCTTGTAATTATCTCGCGGGCACCCTCCAGGTCAACCGACTCCTCATCACTCGCAAATATGCTCGCGCGTGTACCCCTCAGGGCCTACCCGTCTTTAGTACAGGGTTCAGTGTAAAGTCATAGTAACCATAGTAACCGTGTGTCTAACACCAAGGGGAAAACCTGAGGAATCACCCTTGACGGATTCCACTCGATGTAATCATCAAGGTGAACATAAGAGGATCCACCCTCGAGGTTCACACTTGAGGTGTTGCACGACAGAGTCATATCAAAAGTGGTTAAGGCAAAATCACCCTCGATGACCACGACTGAATAGCTACACTACCAGCTTACCATCAGAAGTGCTGATGAGGTCCCACCCTCGGCATTCGATAGTAACCCAGTAGTGTCGAGCAACTAAGGGGAAAGTGATGTGAGGTGTCGGGCTCTGCTCGTCGATCACGTTGATCGAGTCGTCGATGATGAAGCAGGGGCAACAAGGACAAGGTGGGGGTCACTAATGGGTCTCTACCAAGCCTATACTAAACAGTTTAGGATAAGCAGGTAGGTAACAACAACAGGTTACAATAAGAAGGCTATGCATCAGAATAGGAGCAAACAATAACAGTAGCAAAATCTAATGCAAGCATGAGAGAATGGAATGGGCGATATCAGGATGATCAAAGGGGGGCTTGCCTGGAAGCTCTGCTGAAAAGGGAGAAGGGTCGTTGTCGACGTAGTTGATCACAGGGACATCAGCAGCAGTCTCGGGGTCTACCGAAGAGAAGAGGGGGGAGAAACAATAAATACATAGCTAGCAAGTGCATAACAGGACAACAAGCAGAGCTAGACGTGTTCTAACGCGGTGCTACACATTACCGGCGAAGGGGATAACATCCGGGAATGCTTTCCCGAAGTTTGGCATTTTCAGACAAACGAACCGAAGGGGAAAGGTTACATGTTCGCTATGCTAGGGACGTGTGACGGATGAACGGACCACGTATTCAGATTCGTCTCATCGTTCTAAGCAACTTTGATGTAGAAAACATTTTCATCCGAGTTATGGATTATTTTATAAGATCTTTCAAAGATTTAAGCAATCTCTGTATTGGTTTTAATTCGCAAATAAACAGAAAATACTAAGTGTACCCAGCCATGTGCTAGCCACAGAGGCTGGCTGGTGGGGTCGAGGGGGGTGTCCAGTCAGCAGTTGACCAGTCAACTATTGACTGGTTAACAGGGTCAAACAGGGCCACATGTCATTTGCTCTATAGACTAAACTAGTACTAAATTAGTACTACTACTAAACTAGTCCTAATTGGTCCTAATTAGACCTAGTCTAATTAAACAAGGCCGGCCACTTGCAGTGGCATAGCCACGGCTGTGCTCAAGGAGCACGAGCTCCATGGCCAGCTAGGAGCTGCAGGCGGCCGCAGCGCAACACAAGAGCATCACATAGCAGCAAGAAGATGCATTAGCGCAAGCAGTACAGGAGAGTCTCAGCGCATCAACAAGAGCAGTACGCGCCAGCAGTAGCAGCACGCAGCACGCGCGCGGGAATGCAGTAGGCGACGTGGCAGCACAGGCGGACGATGCGCCGGCTCGCAGAGGCGGGCGCCGGTGTGGCGCGAGGCTAGGACGCGGGAGCGGTGATGAGCAGCGACAGCGTCGCGGGCGGGGCGAGCGACACAGCAGCGGCGGACGGCGCAGGCGCAGGAGGTCGGGGCGTCGGGGAGGCGATGGTAGTAGGCGGGCACAGGGCAGGGGCGGCCGGTGGGAGGCAGGGTAGCGCAGGGGGCAGCGCCTGCGCGGTCGGGCGAGCAGCGGGCGAAACGGGGCATGGCCAGGGGCGCGTACAGACGCGGCCTTACGTAGGCGAGCGCGCACGGATGCGAAACTTCGACCAGGGCGGCGGGGCTCGCGGGGAGAACAAAACGGCGACGGATCGACGCAAATGAGACGGGGATTCGGGATAGGAGCTCACCGCGGGGCACACGAAGGCCGTCGATAGCTTAGGAGAGCTGAGGACGGATCGGAGTGGCGGAGCCACGATGCAGGCCGAAGGAGGAAGACGACGCGGTGACGAGCATAGAGGGCCTCCCTGCTCGATTCGATGGACGTAGGCGGAGGAGACGGCGGCGGTGAAGCTCACGGACATCCCCCTAAACGCCGGGGATCACGGTGGCCGCGGGATCGATGGATCCATGGCGATGTGTGGTTCGGCCTCGAGCGTGGGAGGAGAGATCGAGACGAGAGGGGGATTGGGGGAGCTAGGGTTTGACCAAGAGGGGGGGGGGTGCGGCCTCAAGTAGGCACTGGGAGGGTCGGGATGGCCGGCACGTGGCCGATCCGGCCATGGACGCGCGGGCAACGGCCACGGCGCCATGGATGAACAGGGGAAGGAGATAAGATGGGGGAGTTGGGCTGGGCCTCCCTGTAGCCATAGAGCCCAAGTGCACAGCAGTTAGTTAGGCCATTTTCTATTTTCCCTATTATGTATTTTAGTTAGCCACTGTTCGTATTTATTTGAGTGACAAAAAATGAATTCAGTCAAACTTGAAATTTGGCACACAATTTGAGAACAACATTGTGGTGTTGCATAAAAAGTTTTAGAGCCAACGGAATTGTTCAAAGCATTTTTAGAAATTGAATAGGTCAATTAATATGCTGCTGGGCCACTTTATATTTTCCTAGGGATTTAAAGAGAGAGCCAAATGTTGGTTGCCACATGATAATTAGCTAGTGAATATTTGCAACCCAACGAATAGTTTTGTTTTGACATTTAAAAACCTTATTTGTTTGACTTTATTTTATAATAGAATTTGAAAGGGTTTTGAATCAACGCGAGTTTATCAACAGTAACCGTGGTGACGTGGCATCATTAGCAGAGGTTACTGTAGCTTAATTATCCAGGTGTCACATCAGCCGAGGTGTCAAAGCAGTTCGGCATGATGGACATCGGCTTGAAGAAGCAACAGTGCGGCCATGCCGACGCAGGTCGTAACTTGTGACGCGGTCAATGCCGGCTTGATGAAGTGACGATGCGGCGATGCCGGTGTGCCTGCTCCGTGTAATCCGTGGGGCAGCGATGTTGGTGATGATTTATCCTTAGCGATTCCGAACTCTTGTTCGGCTCGCCGAGATGATGATCCGAAGAAGTTGAGCTCGACACAAAAAGCGACGACGTGTCTAGCGCAGGAGCAGTGGAGCAATATTGCCGGACTGGTTTGACACCAGCGTGATGGTGAAGATTACCTCAGAGGAGACTTAAAATTTTATGGGCACGTGTTTAAAAACAACGCACAATACCCTAGAAAAAATTCCTTTAAAAAGGTTGTTCAATATCACGTTCATAAAGAAACATGAATTCGGGTCGGATTAGTATTCGCGCAGAAAACAGATTCGAAAATTGGTCCACTCATCGGAAGGTTCCCGGACTTTGAACCGTCAGATCGAGCTGAAATTTTGAGGGGTGGTAGATATGGGAATTCCGCAGCAGATGAACGGTTGGATCTTCCAAGGGACCTCCGAGCTGGGCTCTGGAGATCACGCCCTAAACTCGTCTAGATTTGACAGGGCTCGCGTATATCGTAGATTGCCAGAGATTCCTCGATCAAAACTCGACGAAATTTTGCATGGTTGTTGTATACTTAATTCCGAACATTTCCATCGAAGCAATCATCAAAGTGATGCTCGAGGAGGCGGTGACGTTGGATATAAATTTGTTGTCCATAAAAACAGCACGACCGCCCGAGGACAATGTTGACGTTGAGCCCCTGGGCTCCATGGATAATTCCTCCATGATCTTGATAGAGATCGGAGTTGATGTTGATAAAGGCCCTCGCCCGAACATGACGATCTGACGTGGAGCATAGTCCTCGGCTGAGCCAAGGTGACCAGCTGAGCCGATGACGAAGATGCCGACGTCGCAGTTAATCTGCATACGAGCCATTGATCCTTTGCCGATCACACAGCGGAACTCTCAATGAAAGCACCATTGTCGGTGTCAAAACCGGCAGATCTCGGGTAGGGGGTCCCAAGTTGTGTGTCTTAGGATCGATGGTAACAGGAGACAGGGGACACGATGTTTGCCCAGGTTCGGGCCCTCTTAATGGAGGTAATACCCTACTTCCTGCTTGATTGATCTTGATGGATATAGAGATTAGAAGAGTTGATCTACCCCGAGATCATATGTTGTGGTCTAAAACCTAAGGGTATGATGAATAACGTCATAATGATCTAGCATATCCCTATCGACTAGCCTGACCTCGGCTTATATAATGTACCAGAGGCCTAGGATAACAAGAGCCCTAGTCGAATACGCCGGTGGAGAGGAGTCCTTGTCTTGATCACCAAGTCTTGTGGAACCTTCCTCGTGTATACATCGGCTGTCCGAACTGGCCCATGAGTAAACGGCCATGGGGATCCTCGGCCCAATCCAACTGACCGGGAGACGACGTGGTGAGTACCCCCTAGTCCAGGACACCGTCAATTGGAAGCACAAGTTGCGTTGGGAAAAAGCATGAAAAAACTTATTAATAGGAGATCTAGATTTGATGATACTGGCGTGACCCACACAGCGGTGCGAACAATCCGCAATTTGGGCACTCGGTTTAAGAGATGCTTGGATTAAAAATTTGATCTCGCTACAAACTTTACATATAGACCATCTCAAATCCTCCTATCCAATAAAAATTCCAATTATGAATAGGCCGGCCCATTGTGGATTCCTCCAGCTCTATGAACGTGAGGGGGCTGGGTATGAGGAATGGCGGTTTTTTATAGATAAAAAAAGATCATGTGACCTTGCAGGGCAACTTTTGCTAAAACTTGAGCGGTTTCTTTAGATGAAACTAGACTATTTAGGGAAGCCTTGTTATTTTCAATAAATTGCTTGAAAATAGATCGATCCATCCAAAGCTCGCCCAACTTTTTCCGCTCGCAATAATAGTAGATCCATCGTTATCATTTCCAGCAATGGAGGACGATGCAATACTCATGTCGGGTTTCAAATTCAAAGAGAGATGTCAAGCATGCGTCAAATATGAGTACTCACCTTGTCCGACTCGCCTCTTCCACTAGAATTTGTTTGTTAGTTTTATAGTCTAAACCCGTCAAAACTCTCCGAGAATGACAGGTGGCGCAGATGTGTTGCATGATAAGGTGACATCCGTGGTATTTGAGGGTAACCTTTGTAAGGTATTCCTAACTAATAATTAAACCGAAAAGAAGCCAAAGAAAACCGGGTGCGGCTTGGAACTGTGCTAGGGCTAGAAGTGTTGGGGAACGTAGTAATTTCAAAAATTTCCTACGCACACGCAAGATCATGGTGATGCATAGCAACGAGAGGGGAGAGTTCTGTCCACGTACCCTCGTAGACCGTAAGCGGAAGCGTTATGACAACGCGGTTGATGTAGTCGTACGTCTTCATGATCGACCGATCCTATTACCGAAAGTACGACACCTTCGCGATCTGCACACGTTCGGCTCGGTGACGTCCCACGAACTCACAATCCAGCAGAGCATCGAGGGAGAGCTTCGTCAGCACGACGGCGTGATACCGATGATGATGAAGCTACCGGTGCAGGGCTTCGCCTAAGCACTACGACGATATGATCGAGGTGGATTATGGTGGAGGGGGCACCGCACACGGCTAAGAGATCAATGATCAACTTGTGTGTCTATGGGGTGCCCCTGGCCACGTATATAAAGGATGGAGGGAGGAGCAGGCCGGCCCTCATAGGGCGCGCCCAAAGTGTGGAGTCCTACAAGGACTCCCTAGTCCTAGTAGGATTCCACCTCCCACATGAAATAAGAAAAAGGGAAGGGAGAAGGAGAAGGAAGGAAGTGGCACCCCCTTTCCCTAGTCCAATTCGGACTAGTCCATGGGGAAGGGGCGCGACCACCCTTGAGGCCTTTCTCTCCTTTCCCGTATGGCCCATTAAGGCCCAATACGAATTCCCGTAACTCTCCGGTACTCCGAAAAATACCCAAATCACTCGGAACCTTTCCGATGTCCGAATATAGCCTTCCAATATATCGATATTTGCGTCTCGACCATTTCGAGACTCCTCGTCATGTCCCCGATCTCATCCGGGACTCCGAACAAACTTAGGTCATCAAATCACATAACTCATAATACAAATCGTCACAGAACGTTAAGCGTGCGGACCCTATGGGTTCGAGAACTATGTAGACATGACCGAGACTCATCTCCGGTCAATAACCAATAGCGGAACCTGGATGCTCATATTGGTTCCTACATATTCAATGAAGATCTTTATCGGTCAAACCGCATAACAACATACGTTGTTCCCTTTGTCATCGGTATGTTACTTGCCCGAGATTCGATCGTCGGTATCTCAATACCTAGTTAAATCTCGTTACCAACAAGTCTCTTTACTCGTTCCGTAATGCATCATCCCGCAACTAACTCATTAGTTACATTGCTTGCAAGGCTTATAGTGATGTGCATTACCGAGAGGGCCCAGAGATACCTCTCCGAAACACGGAGTGACAAATCCTAATCTCGATCTATGCCAACCCAACAAACACCATCGGAGACACCTATAGAGCATCTTTATAATCACCCAGTTACGTTGTGACGTTTGATAGCACACTAAGTGTTCCTCGGGTATTCGGGAGTTACATAATCTCATAGTCAGAGGAACATGTATAAGTCATGAAGAAAGCAATAGCAACAAACTAAACGATCATCGTGCTAAGCTAACGGATGGGTCAAGTCAATCACACCATTCTCTAATGATGTGATCCCGTTAATCAAATGACAACTCATGTCTATGGCTAGGAAACTTAACCATCTTTGATTAACGAGCTAGTCAAGCAGAGGCATACTAGTGACACTCTGTTTTTGTCTATGTATTCACACATGTACTAAGTTTCCGGTTAATACAATTCTAGCATGAATAATAAACATTTATCATGATATAAGGAAATAAATAATAACTTTATTATTGCCTCTAGGGCATATTTGCTTCAGTCTCCCAATTGCACTAGAGTCAATAATCTAGTTCACATCGCCATGTGATTTAACACCAATAGTTCACATTGTCATGTGATTTAACACTCTATAGTTCACATCGCCATGTGACCAATACCCAAAGGGTTTACTAGAGTCAATAATCTAGTTCACATCGCCATGTGACTAACACCCAAAGAGTAATAAGGTGTGATCATGTTTTGCTTGTGAGAGAAGTTTAGTCAACGGGTCTGCCACATTCAGATCCGTATGTATTTTGTAAATTTCTATGTCTACAATGCTCTGCACGGAGCTACTCTAGCTATTTGCTCCCACTTTCAATATGTATCTAGATCCAGACTTAGAGTCATCCAGATCGGTGTCAAAGCTTGCATCGATGTAACTCTTTACGACGAACTATTTGTCAACTCCATAACCGAGAAACATTTCCTTATTCACTAAGGATAATTTTGACCATTGTTCTGTGATCTACTCCTGGATCACTATTTTACCCTCTTGCCAAACTCATGGTGAGGTACACAATCGGTCTGGTACAGAGCATAACATACTTTATAGAACCTATGACTGAGGAATAGGGAATGACTTTTCATTCTCTTTCTATTTTCTACCATGGTCGGGTTTTGAGTCTTACTCAACTTCACACCTTGCAATATAGGCAAGAACTCCTTCTCTGACTGTTCCATTTTGAACTACTTCAAAATCTTGTCAAGGTATGTATTCATTGAAAAAACTTATCAAGCGTCTTGATTTATCTCTATAGATCTTGATGCTCAATATGTAAGCAGCTTCACCGAGGTCTTTCTTTAAAAAAACTCCTTTCAAACACTCCTTTATGCTTTCCAGAAAAATTCTACATCATTTCCGATCAACAATATGTCATACACATATACTTATCAGGAAAGTTGTAGCGCTCCCACTCACTTTCTTGTAAATACATGCTTCACCGCAAGTCTGTACAAAACTATATGCTTTGATCAACTCATCAAAGCGTATATTCCAACTCCGAGATGCTTGCCCCAGTCCATAGATGGATCGCTGGAGCTTGCACATTTTGTTAGCACCTTTAGGACTGACAAAACCTTTTTGGTTACATCATATACAACTCTTCTTTAAGAAATCCATTAACGAATGTAGTTTTGACATCCATTTGCCAGATTTCATAAAAATGTGGCAATTTGCTAACATGATTCGGATAGACTTAAGCATCGCTATGAGTGAGAAAATATCATCGTAGTCAACACCTTGAACTTTGTCAAAAACCATTTTGACAAGTCTAGCTTTGTAGATAGTAACACTACTATCAGGTCAGTCTTCCTCTTGAAGATCCATTTATTTTCTATGGCTTGCCGATCATCGGGCAAGTCAACCAAAGTCCACACTTTGTTCTCATACATGGATCCCATCTCATATTTCATGGCCTCAAGCCATTTCGTGGAATCTGGGCTCATCATCGCTTCCTCATAGTTCGTAGGTTCGTCATGGTCAAGTAACATGAACTCCAGAATAGGATTACCGTACCACTCTGGTGCGGAACATACTCTGGTTGACCTACGAGGTTTGGTAGTAACTTGATCTGAAGTTTCATGATCACTATCATTAACTTCCTCACTAATTGGTGTAGGAATCACTGGAACTGATTTCTGTGATGAACTACTTTCCAATTCGGGAGCAGGTACAATTACCTCATCAAGTTCTACTTTCCTCCCACTCACTTCTTTCGAGAGAAACTTCTTCTCTAGAAAGGATCCATTCTCAGCAACGAATATCCTGCCTTTGGATCTGTGATAGAAGGTGTACCCAACAGTTTCCTTTGGGTATCCTATGAAGACGCATTTCTCCGATTTGGGTTCGAGCTTATCAGGTTGAAACTATTTCACATATGCATCGCAACCCCAATCTTTAAGAAACGATAGCTTAGGTTTCTTGCCAAACCACAGTTCATATGATGTCGTCTCAACGGATTTAGATGATGCCCTATTTAACGTGAATGCAGTTGTCTCTAATGCATAATCCCAAAACAATAGTGGTAAATCGGTAAGAGACATCATAGATCGCACCTTATCTAATAAAGTACGGTTACGATGTTCGGACACACCATTATGTTGTGGTGTTCCAGGTGGTGTGAGTTTGTGAAACTATTCCACATTGTTTCAAATGAAGACCAATCTAGTAACTCAAATATTCGTCTTCGCGATCAGATCGTAGAAACTTTATTTTCTTGTTACGATGATTTTCCATTTCACTCTGAAATTCTTTGAACTTTTCAAATGTTTCAGACTTATGTTTCATCAAGTAGATATACCCATATCTGCTCAAATCATCTGTGAAGGTCAGAAAATAACAATACCCGCCGTGAGCCTCAACACTCATCGGACCGCATACATCAGTATGTATTATTTCCAACAAGTCTGTTGCTCGCTCCATTGTTCCGGAGAACGGAGTCTTAGTCATCTTGCCCATGAGGCATGGTTCGCAAGCATCAAGTGATTCATAATCAAGTGATTCCAAAAGCCCATCAGCATGGAGTTACTTCATGCGCTTTACACCAATATGACCTAAACGGTAGTGCCACAAATATGCTGCACTATCATTATTAACTTTGCATCTTTTGGCATCACTATTATGAATATGTGTATTATTACGATCGAGATTCAGTAAACCATTTACATTGGATGTATGACCATAGAAGGTTTTATTCATGTAAACAGAACAACAATTATTCTCTGACTTAAATGAATAACCGTATCGCAATAAACATGATCAAATCATATTCATGCTCAACGCAAACACCAAATAACATTTATTTAGGTCCAACACCAATCCTGAAGGTATAGGGAGTGTGCGATGATGATCTTATCAACCTTGGAATCACTTCCAACACACATCATCACTTCGCCCTCAACTAGTTTCTGTTTATTTTGCAACTCCCGTTTCGAGTTACTACTCTTTAGTAACTGAACCAGTATCAAATACCGAGGGGTTGCTATAAACACTAGTAAAGTGCACATCAATAACATGTATATCAAATATACCTTTGTTCACTTTGCCATCCTTCTTATCCGCCAAGTAGCTAGGGCAGTTCCACTTCAAGTGACCATTTCCTTTGAAGTAGAAGCACTTAGCTTCAGGCTTGGGTCTAGCTTTGGGCTTCTTCATGGGAGTGGCAACTTTCTTGCCATTATTCTTGAAGTTCCCTTTCTTTCCCTTGCCCTTTTACTTGAAACTAGTGGTCTTTTCAACCATCAAGACTTGATGTTTTTCTTGATTTCTACCTTCGCTGATTTCAGCATCGCGAAGAGCTCGGGGAATCGTTTTCGTCATCCCTTGCATATTATAGTTCATCACGAAGTTCCAGTAACTTGGTGATAGTGACTAGAGAACTCTGTCAATCATTATCTTATCTGGAAGATTAACTCCCACTTGATTGAAGCAATTGTAGTACTCACACATTCTGAGCACATGCTTACTGGTTGAGCTATTCTCCTCCATCTTGTAGGAAAAGTACTTGTCAGAGGTCTCATACCTCTTGACTCGGGCATGAGTCTGAAATACCAATTTCAGCTCTTGGAACATCTCATATGCTCCATGACATTTCAAAACATTTTTGAAGTCCCGGTTCTAAGCCGTAAAGCATGGTGCACTGAACTATTAAGTAGTCATCATACCGAGCTTTGTCAAACGTTCATAACGTGTGCATCTGCTCCTGCAATAGGTCTGTCACCTAGCGGTGCATTGCTACCTCTTGAGCACTGCGTTGGTTTTTCCCTTAAAGAGGAAAGGGTGATGCAGTAAAGTAGCGTAACTATTTCCCTCAGTTTTTGAGAACCAAGGTATCAATCCAGTAGGAGACCACGCTCCAGTCCCTCGTACCTACACAAACAAATAAGAACCTTGCAACCAACGCGATAAAGGGGTTGTCAATCCCTTCACGGCCACTTGCAAAAGTGAGATCTGATAGAGATGATAAGATAATATTTTTGGTTTTTTATGATAAAGATAAAAAGTAAACAAAGCAAAATAAACGGTGCCAGAAATAGCTTGTTGACGGGAGATTAATATGATGGAAAATAGACCCGGGGGCCATAGGTTTCACTAGTGGCTTCTCTCAAGATAGCATAAGTATTACGGTGGGTGAACAAATTACTGTCGAGCAATTGATAGAATTGAGCATAGTTATGAGAATATCTAGGTATGATCATGTATATAGGCATCACGTCCGTGACAAGTAGACCGACTCCTGCCTGCATCTACTACTATTACTCCACACATCGACCGCTATCCAGCATGCATCTAGAGTATTAAGTTCATAAGAACAAAGTAACGCTTTAAGCAGGATGACATGTTGTAGAGGGATAAACTCATGCAATATGATATAAACCCCATCTTTTTATCCTCGATGGCAACAATACAATACATGTCACTTCGCCTACTGTCACTAGGATCGAGCACCGCAAGATTGAACCCAAAGCTAAGCACTTCTCCCATTGCAAGAAAGATCAATCTAGTAGGCCAAACCAAATTGATAATTCGAAGAGACTTGCAAATATAACCAATCATACATAAAAGAATTCAGAGGAGATTCAAATATTGTTCATAGATAATCTTGATCATGAACCCACAATTCATCGGATCTCGACAAACACACCGCAAAAGAAGATTACATCGAATAGATCTCCAAGAGAATTGAGGAGAACTTTGTATTGAGATCCAAAGAGAGAGAAGAAGCCATCTAGCTAATAACTATGGACCCGAAGGTCTGAGGTAAACTACTCACACATCATCGGAGAGGCTATGGTGTTGATGTAGAACCCCTCCGTGATCAATGCCCCCTCCGGCGGAGCGCCGGAAAAGGCCCCAAGATGGGATCTCACGGGTACAGAAGGTTGCGGCAGTGGAAATAGGGTTTTTGCTCCCGTTCTGATGTTTCCACAGTATATGAGTATATTTACGCGAAAGAGGTCGGTCAGGAGAGCTATGAGGGGCCCACGAGGGAGGGGGTGCGCCCGGGGGGCAGGCACGCCTCCCTGCCTCGTGGCCTCCTCGTTGATTGCTTGACGTCCACTCCAAGTCCTCTGAATCACGTTTGTTCCGAAAATCACGTTTCCGAAGGTTTCATTCCGTTTGGACTCCGTATGATATTCCTTTCCTTCGAAACACTGAAATAGGCAAAAAATAGCAATTTGGGCTGGGCCTCCAGTTAATAGGTTAGTCCCAAAAATAATATAAAAGTGTATAATAAAGCCCATTGAACATCCAAAACAGATAATATAATAGCATGGAACAATAAAAAATTATAGAGACGTTGGAGACGTATCAAGCATCCCTAAGCTTAATTCCTGCTCGTCCTCGAGTAGGTAAATGATAAAAATAGAATTTTTGATGTGGTATGCTTCTTAGCATAATTTTCAATGCAATTCTTTTTATTGTGGCATGAATATTTAGATCCGAAAGTTCAAGATAAAAGTTTAATGTTGACATAAAAACAATAATACTTCAAACATGCTAACCAAGCAATTATGTCTTATCAAAATAACATAGGCAAAGAAAGCTTATCCCTACAAAATTTCGTCACACAAAACGTTCTCATCATGCATAACCCCGATGACAAGCCGAGCAATTGGTTCATACTTTTTAACGCGCTTCAGCCTTTTCAACCCTTACGCAATACATGAGCGCAAGCCATGGATATAGCACTATGGGTGGAATAAAGTATAATGATGGGGGTTATGCGAGAAGACAAAAAGGTAGAAAGTCTCACATTGACGTGGCTAATCAATAAGCTATGAAGATGCCCATCAATTGATGTCAATGTGAGGAGTAGGGATTGCCATGCAACGGATGCACTAGAACTATTATCGCCCACAACTCACTTGTGTTCTACTCGTGCATATAACATCTACGCATAAACCTGGCTTGGATGCCACTGTTGGGGAACGTAGTAATTTCAAAAATTTCCTACGCACACGCAAGATCATGGCGATGCATAGCAACGAGAGGGGAGAGTGATGTCCACGTACCCTCGTAGACCGTAAGCGGAAGCGTTATGACAACGCGGTTGATGTAGTCGTACGTCTTCACGATCGACCGATCCTAGTACCAAAAGTGCGACACCTCCGTGATCTGCACACGTTCGGCTCGGTGACGTCCCACGAACTCACGATCCAGCAGAGTGTTGAGGGAGAGCTTCGTCAGCACGACGGCGTGATGACGGTGATGATGAAGCTACCGGCACAGGGCTTCGCCTAAGCACTACGACGATATGACCGAGGTGGATTATGGTGGAGGGGGGCACCGCACACAGCTAAGAGATCAATGATCAACTTGTGTGTCTATGGGGTGCCCCCTGGTCACGTATATAAAGGATGGAGGGAGGAGGAGGCCGGCCCTCATAGGGCGCGCCCAAAGTGTGGAGTCCTACTAGGACTCCCTAGTCCTAGTAGGATTCCACCTCCCACATGGAATAGGAAAAAGGGAAGGGAGAAGGAGAAGGAAGGAAGGGGGAACCCCCTTTCCCTAGTCCAATTCGGACCAGTCCATGGGGAAGGGGCGCGGCCACCGTTGAGGCCTTTCTCTCTTTTCCCGTATGGCCCATTAAGGCCCAATACGAATTCCCGTAACTCTACGGTACTCCGAAAAATACCCAAATCACTTGGAACCTTTCCGATGTCCGAATATAGCCTTCCAATATATCGATCTTTACGTCTCGACCATTTAGAGACTCCTCGACATGTCCCCGATCTCATCCGGGACTCCGAACAAACTTCGGTCATCAAATCACATAACTCATAATACAAATCGTCACAGAACGTTAAGCGTGCGGACCCTACGGGTTCGAGAACTATGTAGACATGACCGAGACTCATCTCCAGTCAAGAACCAATAGCGGAACCTGTATGCTCATATCGGTTCCTACATATTCTACGAAGATCTTTATCGGTCAAACCGCATAACAACATACGTTGTTCCCTTTGTCATCGGTATGTTACTTGTCCGAGATTCGATCGTCGGTATCTCAATACCTAGTTCAATCTCGTTACCGGCAAGTCTCTTTACTCGTTCCGTAATGCATCATCCGCAACTAACTCATTAGTTACATTGCTTGCAAGGCTTATAGTGATGTGCATTACCGAGAGGGCCCAGAGATACCTCTCTGAAACACGGAGTGACAAATCCTAATCTCGATCTATGCCAACCCAACAAACACCATCGGAGACACCTGTAGAGCATCTTTATAATCGCCCAGTTATGTTGTGACGTTTGATAGCACACTAAGTGTTCCTCCGGTATTCGGGAGTTGCATAATCTCATAGTCAGAGGAACATGTATAAGTCATGAAGAAAGCAATAGCAACAAAGTAAACGATCATCGTGCTAAGCTAACGGATGGGTCAAGTCAATCATATCATTCTCTAATGATGTGATCCCGTTAATCAAATGACAACTCATGTCTATGGCTAGGAAACTTAACCATCTTTGATTAACGAGATAGTCAAGCAGAGGCATACTAGTGACACTCTGTTTTTGTCTATGTATTCACACATGTACTAAGTTTCCGGTTAATACAATTATAGCATGAATAATAAACATTTATCATGATATAAGGAAATAAATAATAACTTTATTATTGCCTCTAGGGCATATTTCCTTTAAGAAGCGCATTTACTTGAGTGGCTGCTTGACTATACCTCACTATGGTGCCGAAAAGGATTTACGCCTTATCTAGCATTCAAAGGAGCACCAATTTATTAAGGGGTAGGGGTGATTGGTTGCTTATAGAGGTTCGAGAGTGATCAACGGGCGTCGCTTCCTGGCATGACGTAGGGTGGGTATTACATGTATCTTGTTTTTTCAGGGTTTCTTTAGTTTTACTCCCCCTCTCCCTTCCAAATATAAGGTTTATTATGTATATACCAATATAAAAAGACCCAAAGTGGCGGATCCAACAAATTTTAGTCATCAAACTATGTCAATCCAACGATCTATATTGCTCCAATGGTGAGCGCTTAACATGTTTAGCGTGCAAATAATCTCATACCGAATAACAATATCTTCACTATCCACGCAATTAACGCGTACTCCCTCCGTTCGTTTTTACACCGCATATAAGATTTGTATCAAGTCAAACTTTACAAACCTTGACCAAATTTGTATTAAAAATATCAACATCTAAAATACCAAGTATACATAAGAATCTTGCTATGCGTACGACTCTTGCTTGTCCGATTTCATACGACATAGCAGATCAAGCCGTTCAACTCCTGACCCAAACGGCAGCACACCACTAGATTAGGCATCGTATAGAGTCGGATAGAGTAAAATCATACGCACAGTAGTTCCGTATACATAATACGAAACTATGTTCCATAATGAAGATTTTCCTTTGGCCTTGTAAATGTTGATATTTTTTTCTATAAGTTTGGTCAAAATAGAAATACTTTGACTTCAGACAAAAGTTATATGCAGACTAAAAAGAAATGAAGGGAGTAATTGATATCCTATCTAATGCCATTGTGTAATTAATTTTACCCTGATATTGATGTGCATTGCACATACGCATTTACTAGTTATTGTAAAAAGTCTAACACTTCTTTTTATGTTTGACCAAGTTTATAGGAAAAATATGAACATCAATAAAAAATGAAAAATAAATATTTTATAATGAATCTAATAATACTAATTTGATATTGTGGTTATTATTATTTTTATTTATAGTCTTGGTCAAACATAGAAAAGTTTGATTTAAAAAAATTATACACCTTATATTTTGATATTTCGTGTTGAAGCCTATTAACACGTGGTCTAGTTTTAAAGATATAGACCCAAAGGATGCAATGATAAAACGGTTGAACATTCAGTTCAATAGATATTTTGATTTGATGTTCGAATCTTGTAAAAGAAAAGCACACACATCATCTATTTCATTTTAGTCTGCATACAAAAATTGTTTAAGTCAAGCTTCGTAAAGTTTGACCAATATTATAGAAAAGATGTCATTCACCGTACAAATCAACATCATCATATGCATCATGAATTTAGTTTTCATACTACATAACTTTCATATTGTATGCAATTTGACTTCAAACAAATTTTATATACAGAGTAAAAAGAAACACGCGGGGGGGGGGGGGGGGGGTGTACAAATAACCTTCCATCTCAATCCAGTGGAGAATAATCCCACCAAAACTCTATGGTGGCAACATGTGGCGCAACGACTCCACCACACGCATTTAAACGTACCTAGTGATTTCAGCTCAATGCGTGAGATTGTCAAAAAAAAAAGATATCCATGGGCACTAGCACCCATGACATATTTTATAGAAGAAACCCACCCAGATGAGATCACGAAAATTCGTTCCTGACAAGAGTCGAACTCCGGTCTGCAAGGTACGCCGCAGCGACCTTGCTACTGGGCTACTGCTCAATCCTGGGCCCAACCCAATTCCCTTCTTTTTTTTCAATTTTTATTTCTACATTCTCCTTTTTCCTTTTTCTTTTATTCATTTTAATTTCTTTATTCTTATCTTTGCTTCTCTTTTTAAGGTTGCACGTTTTTCCTCGTTTTTTTTCAAAATATATGACCTTTTCCTCTAAATACTTGAATATATTTTTGTATGTAGGAAATAAATTTTAAATATGAGATTGATATTTTATTCAGATACTCGGTTTTTTTTTCATTTTTTCCACAATATATGAACTTTTTCTATATCTGAACTTTATTATAATACTCTAAAAAAATTAACATCAATGTTAGATTTGCAACTTACGAAAAGGCGCCAATAATCACTAAACTTGTTGAGATGGTTTAATTTAGTCACTTAACTCCAACGATACCCTTTTGACCCACTAAAGTTGTTGAATTTATTTGGCTTGCTAGACTAGGTTGTTTTTTGGCAACGAACCAATTATGCTGTTAAACAATGGGCCCAGCCACCCAGGTTGGCAAAGCAAACAAAATTCACTTCCACTGCATAATCAAGGAACTTGCACCCATTAAATTTGTACCAAGAAATAAACTCAGTTTACGCTGGTTCAAAAAGTATGACTCCCTCTGTTCAAAGAGTATAAGATAGTTTAACTCTTTTCTGAATTGGAGGTATATATACACGGTTTAGTGTGTTTGTTCACTTATTTCTGTCCGCATGTAGTCTATATTGAAATACGCAAAAATCTTATGTTTGTGAACAGAGCAAGTAAGCACTACTGAATCACCCAGAATTTGTAACACACAATATCTAACATTCAGGGAAGCTAACAAAAGCAAGTAATAACAATGCATGAACCAAAATCAGCATTGCAAGCCCCAGACCTCCTACTGAAGCACCTCAACAACCCAATACCATAACATGCACGGATGCACCAACCAATTAACGAAAACTTCAGATCAAAAGCTCGAATAGAAGAAAAAAGATGCGAGCAACATATAGTTCAACAAGGAATTCCATAGCTCTGATCAGCATATAGTTCAACAGGCCGTAGATGGTTCGACATTCTTTCACATGCATAACCACAACCACATGTAAAAATGGCTCGACGATCTCAATATCTAGGCATTTCAAAGTAGACACGAAATGTATCCAACTGACGACACTTTCAAACAGTTCCGAAGTTCCTCGATCATGGTGGTTCAAATCCAACGCCAGTACGCCACGCAATATTCGAGATCATAGATGTAATGGCCAGGCAATCACCACTCCTTCACTAGCTAACGAGCCTCACCCTCACCCCCATCGGTCGATCTCCTAGAAGTCGACCGGGTTCGCCGCGGCCGGCGGCACGGTGGTTCCGCCGCAGTGGCGAGTGGCGTACCTCAGGCCCGGCTCCGGGATCATGGACCGCTTTCGTTCCCCGGGCACCATCAGGTTGCCGTCCTTGTCCTCGTAAGTCTGCACCACCAATGCAACCCAATATCCCAAATTCCCAATCAGCAAAGAACGTAACTACAACTACTGTCAGATTAAGAGTCACAGGAGGGTGCCGATCGATCGCGTTACAGACCTCGATGTCCCCGAAGGCGGAGGCGAACCACGGCTCTGACCCGGTGCATCGCAGGAAGTGCCGGTCGCCGTAGACGTCGACGGGGATGATCTCGTGGCCCTCGCCACCCGCGTGGTGCCCGCACAGCTCGGAGCAGAAGGCGAGGCCGCAACGGATGCAAAACGAGTCCCTCCGGTACCCCGCGGGTGCTACCGAACTCTCCATCTCGTTCGTGGCGGCGGCGATGGTGTCGTGGCCTCGGTGGTGCTCCCCGCAGCAGTGCTCGCAGAAGGCGGCGCCGCCGCAGGTGTTACAGACGCGGTCCCTGGTGCACGTCTTGGAGAAGTCTGCGGTCCCGAGGTGAGTCATCCACCAAGGCAACTCCTCGGCGTCCTCACCATTCTTGATCCACTGGAAAGGTACGAACAGGTTGCCATGCTCGTCCACGAAAGCCTGCAGCCAAATTAAGAATCAACAGACAAAGAAACTACCAACCACTCCCAGATCGATCTAACAGTAAAACACGGCATGGTTGATCGATCAGGTCACCGACCAGCCTGAGCAAGCAGTGCAATGCGGGGAACCACCACTCGGAGCCGGTGCATCGCACGCAGTGCCACTCGACGAACTCGTCGATGGGGATGACCTCGTGACCCTCGCCGCTTGCGTGGTGCGCGCACAGGTCGGAGCAGAAGGCCACGCGGCAGCCCGTGCAGAACGAGTCTCTCCGGTGCACCACGGCCGCCTCCGAGCCGTCCTTCTCCTCCGGGATGGAGGTGGTGGTGTCGTGGCCTGGATGGTGCTCCCCGCAGCAATGCCCACAGAAGGGGGCGCCGCCGCAGGTGTTGCACACCCGGTCCCGGGCGCACGTCTTGGCGAAGTCGGTGGTGACGAGCTCGAACATCCACGGAGGAGGGCACGGTCCGTCCTCGACCGGCTTTGCAACTGCAGCCGGCTTCCGGTGCAGCGGCACCAGCAGATTGCCCTCGTTGTCCTGGAATGTCTGCAGGATAGCCAAACCAGTCGGGGAACCCCGAATCAACTGGCACGATCAATCAATTCGAGAGTAAAAAACCCCGAATCCATGGATCTCGTGGAGACCTGGACGCCAGCGAAGATGGGGAACCACTGCTCCGACCCGGTGCATCGCGCGCAGTGCCATCCTTCGTACTCGTCGACGGGGATGACCTCGTGGCCCACGCCGTGGTGCGCGCACAGCTCGGAGCAGAACGCGACGCGGCAGCCGATGCAGAAGGAATCCCTCCGGTGGTCGGTGGCGTCGTCCTCGGTGGGGGCGGGGGAGGTGACGTGGCCGCGGTGGTGCTCCTCGCAGCAGTGGCCGCAGAAGGCGGCGCCGCCGCACGTGTCGCAGACGCGGTCCCTGGAGCACGGCTTGGAGAAGTCCGCGGCGGCGAGATGAGAGACCCAGGAAGGGCGCTGCTCTCCGCCCTCCGCCGCCGCCGCCCTTCCGTGGCCGCCGAGGTAGGGCATGGTCACCGGATCTCCGCAGTTGCAGCAGCGACGCGGCAGCGGCAGCCCCATCCCGCGGCGGCTCCGATCCTTCCTTGCACGGCCCAACTTTTTTGGTTTTTCTTCTGAAGGGAAGAGAGAGAGAGAGGATCGGATGGGTGTGTAGGCTTGTTTCCCAGCGGAAGATGTGTAGGGCTTTATATAAGGCCCGAGTGGTCGGGCCCAAGAGGACGGGGCGTCGACCCATTGGCTGGGCAGCTGAGGTTGCTGCCAGCCCACCCGAATTCGAGTCCCGGCACGGACGCGCGGTGCTCACGGAGTTTTCTCCTATAAAGAAAAGCCAACGAGAGTTAGCCCTTGGGTTGGTCTCATTTTTTTGGGTGTTCGGGCCCAACATACGACGCTGGATTCCCGAGATGTGTCCTTCCAACTTTGTTGAAGGGCAAACTATCTTAAAGTTTAACCGAGCTTTTGCAAAAATATATCAATATTTGTCAAATCAAATAGGTATATGATGAAAATATATTTTATCATGAATCTAATACTACTAATTTGACAGCATAATTGTTGATGTATTATTATATAAATACGGTCAAATATAAAAATGTTTGACTTTCCAACAAAGTTGGAAGTACACTTTTTAAAGGACGGAGGGAGTAGGGCTTTATTGGAAGTTGTTGGGCTGCTCGGCACTGCAGCGTACACACTGTTTGTCTCAAAAAAAAGTTGTACACACTGTTTTTTTTTCTTGGGGCATATCTGGGATCCTCTGCAATTATCTACATATCCCTAAAAAAAAGCAATCATCTACATAGCTCTAGCACTAATGGATGATCTTTATGAGCAGCAGATCCAGGTGGCATCGCATTGCATGGTTGTCAATTATTTGAGAAATTGTTGATCATTCTAGCATTTTTACTAGTTGCAATTTTAGTTATAAGTATATGAGCTCGAATGTTGAGGCTCACAATCTAGAGAAGCATGCTCTTTCTTTAGGGGCTGGCCGCCATGTTTGATTAGGTTAGCCCGATGATTTTAATTCCGTCTATGTAAACATTGTGATGATTTAACAAAAAAGCTTCGCGTGATGATTGTCTAAAAAAAGTTGCACATTGTTTTTCTACACTTTATTCTTTTGAAAACAACTCAACATATAACATCGATTATTCATATATTATTGTCGACCCATATGACAGCTTCAACCAACACCCCATCAAAAGTCATACTCATACAAAATTTAGTAATACTATGAGTTATGTCGTTTCCATCTTTAGCAATAAGTGTGTACATATGTGACACCTTTGGAATAGTTCGAGGACCTACGTGACACCTCTAAGATAGTTTGAGATTCTGGATGACACACATATTGCACTTTAAGAACCTAGATTACATTTTTCATAGTTTGAGGACCTATGTGACACCTGTGAAATAGTTTAATGACCTAGGATGCACTTCACTCCTTTTATAAGTTATAGGAAATTACCTGTGCGTTGCAACAGGGAAATACTGCCATAACAATGAAACCAGCTGATTTTCTGAGTTGAACGAGGCAAGGAGGATGGACAAAACGAGACATTGCCTTTGCATTGTAATGGGGATACAATATTAAAATATTGCCATAACAATGAAATCAGACAAGCATCCAACTTGAACGAGGCATGACTCGCAAAACAATAAGCAAGACGGAACCTTACATCTTTTTTAAGTAGTATAGAAATAGAGGCCACAATCACTATTGCATGCTTGTTCCTATACACCTTATCATTGTGCTCCAAGAAAATTAGCATCATACTTCCCTTTTCTGTTTGGCTCATAGGATGTTCTCCCTGTCTTGTAAATGCTTTTATAGTATGGATCAGTCAATGTGTCATAAAATATAAACATCGAAGGAAATATCACTACTTACTACATATAACCATAACAAACTAATGATGCAAGCAGAGAAGAAACCAAGACATTAGAACGATAAAATAGCACCAAAGATCTTCCTCTTCAGTAGTTGGTGTTGGAGAACGCAGCATGCAATTTTAAAAAATTCCTACGCTCACGCAAGATCTATCTAGGAAATGCGTAGCAACGAGAGGGGGAGAGTGTGTGACACCCCGGATTCAATCGTACACTAATCATACACGCAATCGTGTACGATCAAGATCAGAGACTTACGGAAAGATATCACAACACAACTCTAAAATAAAATAAGTCATACAAGCATCATAATACAAGCCAGGGGCCTCGAGGGCTCGAATATAAGTGCTCGATCATAGACGAGTCAGCGGAAGCAACAATATCTGAGTACAGACATAAGTTAAACAAGTTGCCATAAGATGGCTAGCACAAATTGGGATACAGATCGAAAGAGGCTCAAGCCTCCTGCCTGGGATCCTCCTAAACTACTCTTGGTCGTCTGTTGGAAATATGCCCTAGAGGCAATAATAAATGGTTATTATTATATTTCTGTGTTCATGATAATAGTCTATTATTCATGCTATAATTGTATTGTCCGGAAATCGTAATACATGTGTGAATACATAGACCACAACCTGTCCCTAGTAAGCCTCTAGTTGACTAGCTCGTTGATCAACAGATAGTCATGGTTTCCTGACTATGGACATAGGATGTCATTGATAACGGGATCACATCATTAGGAGAATGATGTGATGGACAAGACCCAACTTAAGCATAGCATAAAAGATCGTGTAGTTTCGTTTGCTAGAGCTTTTCCAATGTCAAGTATCTTTTCCTTAGACCATGAGATCGTGCAACTCCCGGATACCGTAGGAGTGCTTTGGGTGTGCCAAACGTCACAACGTAACTGGGTGACTATAAAGGTGCATTACGGGTATCTCCGAAAGTGTCTGTTGGGTTGGCACGGATCGAGACTGGGATTTGTCACTCCGTGTAAACGGAGAGGTATCTCTGGGCCCACTCGGTAATGCATCATCATAATGAGCTCAATGTGACTAAGGCGTTAGTCACGGGATCATGCATTGCGGTACGAGTAAAGAGACTTGCCGGTAACGAGATTGAACTAGGTATTGGGATACCGACGATCGAATCTCGGGCAAGTAACATACCGATTGACAAAGGGAATTGCATACGGATTGATTGAATCCTCGACACCGTGGTTCACCCGATGATATCATCGTGGAACATGTGGGAGCCAACATGGGTATCCAGATCCCGCTGTTGGTTATTGACCGGAGAGGCGTCTCGGTCATGTCTGCATGTCTCCCGAACCCGTAGGGTCTACACACTTAAGGTCCGGTGACGCTAGGGTTGTAGAGATATATGTATGCGGAAACCCGAAAGTTTTTCGGAGTCCCGGATGAGATCCCGGACGTCACGAGAGGTTCCGGAATGGTCCGGAGGTGAAGAATTATATATAGGAAGTCCAGTTTTGGCCACCGGGAAAGTTTCGGGGGTTATTGGTATTGTACCGGGACCACCGGAAGGGTCCCGGGGGTCCACCGGGTGGGGCCACCTGTCCCGGAGGGCCCCGTGGGCTGAAAGTGGAGGGGAACCAGCCCCTAATGGGCTGGGGCGCCACTTTGGGCCTCCCCCCATGCGCCTAGGGTTGGGAACCCTAGGGGGGGGGGAGTTTCCCCTTGCCTTGGGGGGCAAGGCAACCCCTTCCCCCTTGGCCGCCGCCCCCCCCTTGGAGATCCCATCTCCAAGGGCTGCGCACCCCCCCTTGGGGGCCTATATAAAAGGGGGGGGAGGGAGGGCAGCACACTACAGCCTTTGGCGCCTCCCTCCTCCCCTGCAACACCTCTCTCTCGCGCGCAGAAGCTCGGCGAAGCCTTGCCGGAGAGCCGCTACATCCACCACCACGCCGTCGTGCTGTTGGATCTCCATCAATCTCTCCTCCCCCCTTGCTGGATCAAGAAAGGAGGAGACGTCGCTGCACCGTACGTGTGTTGAACGCGGAGGTGCCGTCCGTTCGGCACTCGGTCATCGGTGATTTGGATCACGGCGAGTACGACTCCGTCATCCACGTTCATTGGAACGCTTCCGCTCGCGATCTACAAGGGTATGTAGATCCACTCCTTTCCCCTCGTTGCTAGTAGACTCCATAGATGCATCTTGGTGAGCGTAGGAAAATTTCAAATTATGCTACGATTCCCAACAGTGGCATCATGAGCCAGGCCTATGCGTAGTTACTATGCACGAGTAGAACACAAAGAAGTTGTGGGCGTTGATGTTGCCAATTCTTCTTGCTGCTACTAGTCGTTTCTTGTTTCGGCGGCATTGTAGGATGAAGCGGCCCGGACCGACCTTACACGTACGCTTACGTGAGACAGGTTCCACCGACTGACATGCACTAGTTGCATAAGGTGGCTAGCGGGTGTCTGTCTCTCCTACTTTAGTCGGAACGGATTCGATGAAAAGGGTCCTTATGAAGGGTAAATAGAAATTGGCAAATCACGTTGTGGTCATACGTAGGTAAGAAATCGTTCTTGCTAGAAACCTACAAACCACGTAAAAACTTGCAACAACAATTAGAGGACGTCTAACTTGTTTTTGCAGCAAGTGATATATGTGATATGATATGGCCAGAAGATGTGATGAATGATATATGTGATGTATGAGATTGATCATATTCTTGTAATAGGAATCACGACTTGCATGTCGATGAGTATGACAACCGGCAGGAGCCATAGGAGTTGTCTTTATTATTTTGCATGACCTGCGTATCATTTGAATAACGCCATGTAATTTACTTTACTTTGTTGCTAAACGGTTAGCCATAGAAGTAGAAGTAATCGTTGGCGTGACAACTTCATGAAGACACAATGATGGAGATCATGATGATGGAGATCATGGTGTCATGCCGGTGACGAAGATGATCATGGTGCCCCGAAGATGGAGATCAAAGGAGCATGATGATATTGGCCATATCATGTCACTATTCGATTGCATGTGATGTTTATCATGTTTTTGCATCTTATTTGCTTAGAACGACGGTAGCAAGTAGGATGATCCCTTATAATAATTTCAAGAAAGTGTTCACCCTAACTGTGCACCGTTGCGAAGGTTCGTCGTTTCGAAGCACCACGTGATGATCGGGTGTGATAGATTCTTACGTTCGCATACAACGGGTGTTGACGAGCCTAGCATGTACAGACATGGCCTCGGAACACACGCAATACACTTAGGTTGACTTGACGAGCCTAGCATGTACAGACATGGCCTCGGAACACGGAGGACCGAAAGGTCGAGCATGAGTCGTATAGAAGATACGATCAACATGGAGATGTTCACCGATCTTGACTAGTCCGTCTCACGTGATGATCGGACACGGCCTAGTTGAGTTCGGATCATGTTTCACTTAGATAACTAGAGGGATGTCTATCTGAGTGGGAGTTCATTAAATAATTTGATTATATGAACTTAATTATCATGAACTTAGTCTAAATCTTTACACTATGTATTGTAGATCAAATGGCCCACGTTGTCCTCAATTTCAACGCGTTCCTAGAGAAAACCAAGCTGAAAGATGATGGCAGCAACTATACGGACTGGGTCCGAAACCTGAGGATCATCCTCATAGCAGCCAAGAAAGATTATGTCTTAGAAGCACCGCTAGGTGAAGCACCAATCCCTGAGAACCAAGACGTTATGAACGCTTGGCAACAGCGTGCTGATGATTACTCCCTCGTTCAGTGCGGCATGCTTTACAGCTTAGAACCGGGTCTCCAAAAGCGTTTTGAGAAACATGGAGCATATGAGATGTTCGAGGAGCTGAAACTGGTTTTTCAAGCTCATGCCCGGGTCGAGAGATATGATGTCTCCGACAAGTTCTTCAGCTGTAAAATGGAGGAGAACAGTTCTGTTAGTGAGCACATACTCAGAATGTCTGGGTTGCACAACCGCTTGTCTCAGCTGGGAGTTAATCTCCCGGATGACGCGGTCATTGACAGAATCCTCCAGTCGCTTCCACCAAGCTACAAGAGCTTTGTGATGAACTACAATATGCAGGGGATGGAAAAGACCATTCCCGAGGTGTATTCAATGCTGAAATCAGCTGAGGTAGAGATCAGAAAAGAACATCAAGTGTTGATGGTGAATAAAACCACTAAGTTCAAGAAGGGCAAGGGTAAGAAGAACTTCAAGAAGGACGGCAAGGGAGTTGCCGCGCCCGGTAAGCCAGTTACCGGGAAGAAGTCAAAGAATGGACCCAAGCCCGAGACTGAGTGCTTTTATTGCAAGGGAAGTGGTCACTGGAAGCGGAACTGCCCCAAATATTTAGCGGACAAGAAGAAGGCCGGCAACACCCAAGGTATATGTGATATACAAGTAATTGATGTGTACCTTACCAGTACTCGCAGTAGCTCCTGGGTATTTGATACCGGTGCGGTTGCTCATATTTGTAACTCAAATCAGGAACTACGGAATAAACGGAGACTGGCAAAAGACGAGGTGACGATGCGCGTCGGGAATGGTTCCAAGGTCGATGTGATCGCCGTCGGCACGCTACCTCTGCATCTACCCACGGGATTAGTTATAAACCTCAATAATTGTTATTTAGTGCCAGCTTTGAGCATGAACATTGTATCTGGATCTCGTTTAATTCGAGATGGCTACTCATTTAAATCTGAGAATAATGGTTGTTCTATTTATTTGAGAGATATGTTTTATGGTCATGCCCCGCTGGTCAATGGTTTATTCTTGATGAATCTCGAACGTGATGCTACACATGTTCATAGTGTGAATACCAAAAGATGTAAAGTTGATAACGATAGTCCCACATACTTGTGGCACTGCCGCCTTGGTCACATTGGTGTCAAGCGCATGAAGAAGCTCCATGCAGATGGACTTTTGGAGTCTCTTGATTACGAATCATTTGACACGTGCGAACCATGCCTCATGGGTAAGATGACCAAGACTCCGTTCTCCGGAACAATGGAGCGAGCGACCAACTTATTGGAAATCATACATACCGATGTGTGCGGTCCAATGAGCGTTGAGGCTCGCGGAGGATATCGTTATGTTCTCACTCTCACTGATGATTTAAGTAGATATGGGTATGTCTACCTAATGAAACACAAGTCTGAAACCTTTGAAAAGTTCAAGAAATTTCAGAGTGAAGTCGAGAATCAACGTGACAGGAAAATTAAATTCTTACGATCAGATCGTGGAGGAGAATATTTAAGTCACGAATTTGGTACACACTTAAGGAAATGTGGAATAGTTTCACAACTCACGCCGCCTGGAACACCTCAGAGAAATGGTGTGTCCGAACGTCGTAATCGCACTCTATTGGATATGGTGCGATCTATGATGTCTCTTACCGATTTACCGCTCTCATTTTGGGGTTATGCTTTAGAGACTGCCGCATTCATTTTAAATAGGGCACCGTCTAAATCCGTTGAGACGACACCGTATGAATTATGGTTTGGGAAGAAACCTAAGCTGTCGTTTCTAAAAGTTTGGGGATGCGATGCTTATGTCAAGAAACTTCAACCTGAAAAGCTCGAACCCAAATCGGAAAAATGCGTCTTCATAGGATACCCTAAGGAAACTATTGGGTATACCTTCTACCTCAGATCCGAAGGCAAGATCTTCGTTGCCAAGAACGGGTCCTTTCTAGAGAAGGAGTTTCTCTCGAAAGAATTGAGTGGGAGGAAAGTGGAACTTGATGAGGTGATAGTCACCCCTTCCGAACCGGAAAGTAGCGCAGCGCGGGAAAATGTTCCTGTGGTGCCTACACCGACTGGGGAGGAAGTTAATGATGATGATCATGAAGCTTCAGATCAAGTTACTGAACTTCGTAGGTCCACAAGGACACGTTCCGCACCAGAGTGGTACGGCAACCCTGTCCTGGAAATCATGTTGTTAGACAACGGTGAACCTTCGAACTATGAAGAAGCGATGGCGGGCCCGGATTCCGACAAATGGCCAGAAGCCATGAAATCCGAGATAGAATCCATGTATGAAAACAAAGTATGGACTTTGACTGACTTGCCCGATGAGCGGCGAGCCATAGAAAACAAATGGATCTTTAAGAAGAAGACGGACGCAGATGGTAATGTGACCATCTACAAAGCTCGACTTGTCGCTAAGGGTTATCGACAAGTTCAAGGGGTTGACTACGATGAGACTTTCTCACCCGTAGCGAAGCTGAAGTCCGTCCGAATCATGTTAGCAATTGCCGCATACTATGATTATGAGATATGGCAGATGGACGTCAAAACGGCATTCCTTAACGGCTTCCTTAAGGAAGAGTTGTATATGATGCAGCCGGAAGGTTTTGTCGATCCTAAGAATGCTAACAAAGTATGCAAGCTCCAGCGCTCAATCTATGGGCTGGTGCAAGCATCTCGGAGTTGGAACATTCGCTTTGATGAGATGATCAAAGCGTTTGGGTTTACACAGACTTATGGAGAAGCCTGTGTTTACAAGAAAGTGAGTGGGAGCTCTGTAGCATTTCTCATATTATATGTGGATGACATATTATTGATGGGAAATGATATAGAATTCTTGGAAAGTATAAAGGCCTATTTGAATAAGTGTTTTTCAATGAAGGACCTTGGAGAAGCTGCTTACATATTAGGCATCAAGATCTATAGAGATAGATCAAGACGCCTCATTGGTCTTTCACAGAGTACATACCTTGACAAGATATTGAAGAAGTTCAGTATGGATCAGTCCAAGAAGGGGTTCTTGCCTGTATTGCAAGGTGTGCAATTGAGCACGGCTCAATGCCCGACCACGGCAGAAGATATAGAAGAGATGAGTGTCATCCCCTATGCCTCGGCCATAGGGTCTATTATGTATGCCATGCTGTGTACCAGACCTGATGTAAACCTTGCCGTAAGTTTGGTAGGAAGGTACCAAAGTAATCCCGGCAAGGAACACTGGACAGCGGTCAAGAATATCCTGAAGTACCTGAAGAGGACTAAGGATATGTTTCTCGTTTATGGAGGTGACGAAGAGCTCGTCGTAAAGGGTTACGTCGACGCTAGCTTCGACACAGATCCGGATGACTCGAAGTCACAGACCGGATACGTGTATATTTTGAATAGAGGAGCAGTAAGCTGGTGCAGTTGCAAGCAAAGCGTCGTGGCGGGATCTACATGTGAAGCGGAATACATGGCAGCCTCGGAGGCAGCACAGGAAGCAGTCTGGATGAAGGAGTTCATTACCGACCTAGGGGTGATTCCCAATGCGTCGGGCCCAATGACTCTCTTCTGTGACAACACTGGAGCTATTGCCCTTGCGAAGGAGCCCAGGTTTCACAGGAAGACCAGGCATATCAAGCGTCGCTTCAACTCCATTCGTGAAAGTGTTCAAAATGGAGACATAAATATTTGTAAAGTACACACGGACCTGAATGTAGCAGATCCGTTGACTAAACCTCTCCCTAGGGCAAAACATGATCAACACCAGGACGCAATGGGTGTTCGATTCATCACAATGTAACTAGATTATTGACTCTAGTGCAAGTGGGAGACTGTTGGAAATATGCCCTAGAGGCAATAATAAATGGTTATTATTATATTTCTGTGTTCATGATAATAGTCTATTATTCATGCTATAATTGTATTGTCCGGAAATCGTAATACATGTGTGAATACATAGACCACAACCTGTCCCTAGTAAGCCTCTAGTTGACTAGCTCGTTGATCAACAGATAGTCATGGTTTCCTGACTATGGACATAGGATGTCATTGATAACGGGATCACATCATTAGGAGAATGATGTGATGGACAAGACCCAACTTAAGCATAGCATAAAAGATCGTGTAGTTTCGTTTGCTAGAGCTTTTCCAATGTCAAGTATCTTTTCCTTAGACCATGAGATCGTGCAACTCCCGGATACCGTAGGAGTGCTTTGGGTGTGCCAAACGTCACAACGTAACTGGGTGACTATAAAGGTGCATTATGGGTATCTCCGAAAGTGTCTGTTGGGTTGGCACGGATCGAGACTGGGATTTGTCACTCCGTGTAAACGGAGAGGTATCTCTGGGCCCACTCGGTAATGCATCATCATAATGAGCTCAATGTGACTAAGGCGTTAGTCACGGGATCATGCATTGCGGTACGAGTAAAGAGACTTGCCGGTAACGAGATTGAACTAGGTATTGGGATACCGACGATCGAATCTCGGGCAAGTAACATACCGATTGACAAAGGGAATTGCATACGGATTGATTGAATCCTCGACACCGTGGTTCACCCGATGATATCATCGTGGAACATGTGGGAGCCAACATGGGTATCCACATCCCGCTGTTGGTTATTGACCGGAGAGGCGTCTCGGTCATGTCTGCATGTCTCCCGAACCCGTAGGGTCTACACACTTAAGGTCCGGTGACGCTAGGGTTGTAGAGATATATGTATGCGGAAACCCAAAAGTTGTTCGGAGTCCCGGATGAGATCCCGGACGTCACGAGAGGTTCCGGAATGGTCCGGAGGTGAAGAATTATATATAGGAAGTCCAGTTTTGGCCACCGGGAAAGTTTCGGGGGTTATCGGTATTGTACCGGGACCACCGGAAGGGTCCCGGGGGTCCACCGGGTGGGGCCACCTGTCCCGGAGGGCCCCGTGGGCTGAAAGTGGAGGGGAACCAGCCCCTAATGGGCTGGGGCGCCACTTTGGGCCTCCCCCCCATGCGCCTAGGGTTGGGAACCCTAGGGGGGGGGGAGTTTCCCCTTGCCTTGGGGGGCAAGGCAACCCCTTCCCCCTTGGCCGCCGCCCCCCCTTGGAGATCCCATCTCCAAGGGCTGCGCACCCCCCCTTGGGGGCCTATATAAAAGGGGGGGAGGGAGGGCAGCACACTACAGCCTTTGGCGCCTCCCTCCTCCCCTGCAACACCTCTCTCTCGCGCGCAGAAGCTCGGCGAAGCCTTGCCGGAGAGCCGCTACATCCACCACCACGCCGTCGTGCTGTTGGATCTCCATCAACCTCTCCTCCCCCCTTGCTGGATCAAGAAAGGAGGAGACGTCGCTGCACCGTACGTGTGTTGAACGCGGAGGTGCCGTCCGTTCGGCACTCGGTCATCGGTGATTTGGATCACGGCGAGTACGACTCCGTCATCCACGTTCATTGGAACGCTTCCGCTCGCGATCTACAAGGGTATGTAGATCCACTCCTTTCCCCTCGTTGCTAGTAGACTCCATAGATGCATCTTGGTGAGCGTAGGAAAATTTCAAATTATGCTACGATTCCCAACAGTCGTCAGCAGCCTGCACGTAGCAGTAGGCACCTCCAGTGTAGTAGGAGTCGTCGTCAACGGTGGCGTCAAGCTCCTGGGTTCCAGCATCTGGTTGCGACAACCAGGTAGAATGGAAAGGGGGAAAAGAGGGAGAAAAGCAACCGTGAGTACTCATCCAAAGTACTCGCAAGCAAGGATCTACACTACATATGCATGGGTATCTGTGTAAAGGGGCAATATCGATGGACTGAATTGTAGAATGCCAGAATAAGAGGGGGATAGCTAGTCCTGTTGAAGACTACGCTTCTGGCAGCCTCCATCTTGCAGCATGTAGAAGAGAGTAGATGGTAAGTTCACCAAGTAGCATCGCATAGCATAATCCTACCCGACGATCCTCCCCTCGTCGCCCTGTGTGAGAGCGATCACCGGGTTATATCTGGCACTTGGAAGGGTGTGTTTTATTAAGTATCCGGTTCTAGTTGTCATAAGGTCAAGGTACAACTCCGGGTCGCCTGTTACCGTGGACACGGCTATTCGAATAGATCAACTTCCCTGCAGGGGTGCACCACATTACCCGACACGCTCGATCCCTCTGGCCGGGCACACTTTCCTGGGTCATGTCCGGCCTCGGGAGATCAACACATCGCAGCCCCACCTAGGCTCAACAGAGAGGTCAGCACGCCGGTCTAAATCCTATGCGCGCAGGGGTCTGGGCCCATCGCCCATTGCACACCTGCATGTTGTGTACGTGGCCGGAAGCAGACCTAGCCCCCTTAATACAAGCGCGAGCTTACGGTCCAATGCGGCGCGCGCCGCTCAGTCCCTGACGTCAAAAAGAGTTTCGGCTGATACCACGACGCCGGTTGCCCATATCTTGTCCCACGTGGCGGTTAGTGCGTATAAGGTCAACGACCAACTCAGATCAAATACCAAGATCTCGTTAAGCGTGTTATTATGAAGTAACCGCGGACGCCGACCAGGGCCAGGCCCACCTCTCTCCTAGGTGGTCTCAACCTGCCCTGTCGCTCCGCCACAAAGTAACAGTCAGGGGCCGTCGGGAACCCAGGCCCACCTCTACCGGGATGGAGCCACCTGCCCCTTTAGCCCCCATCTCCGAACAGTATCATAAGTAATGTAACAGTATAAAGTATATAGCATATGCCCGTGATCACCTCCCGAGTGATCACGACCCAGTAGTATAGAACGGCAGACGGACAAGAATGTAGGGCCACTGATGGAATACTAGCATCCTATACTAAGCATTTAGGATTGCAGGTAAGGGTAACAACTGTAACAACAATGACAGGCTATGCAGCAGAATAGGATTAACTGAAAGCAGTAACATGCTACACTACTCTAATGCAAGCAGTAGAGAGAAGGAATAGGCGATATCTGGTGATCAAGGGGGGTCTTGCCTGGTTGCTCTGGCAAGGAGTGGGTCGTCAACAACATAGTCGAACTGGGTAGCAGCGGCGCCAGTCTCGAGGTCTACCGGAGAAGAAGAGGGGGAAAACAGTAAATACGGAGCACACAAGGCATCACAGAACATAACATGGCAATAAGCGGTGCTAGGGGTGACCTAACGCGGTAGGAGGAGATACCGGCGAAGGGTGAAAACAACCGGGAAAGTATTCCCAGTGTTTCGCGTTTTCGGATAGATGAATCGGAGGGGGAAAGTTGTGTGTTTGCTATGCTAGGGATGTGTGGTGGACGAACAGACTCCGTATTCGGATTCGTCTCGTCGTTCTGAGCAACTTTCATGTACAAAGTTTTTTCATCCGAGTTACAGATTATTTTATATTAATTTTCAAAGTTTTAATCAATTTCTGACATTAGTGTATTTAATTAAATTCGAATTATTAAATAGCTATTTCGTTAAGTGCAGCCGGTATTACACCCAGTCAGAGACTGACTGGTGGGTCCACTCAACTGCTGACTCAGCAGTCAAAGTGGACCAGGTCAACAGTGAACAGTGTAGGTGGGGGCCATCTGTGATTGTCTAGGTGATACACAGTCAGCCCTTTGACTAGTCAAGGTGGGGCCACATGTCATAGACAGTAGCAATATTAACAGAGTTTATTTAAACTAATTAACTTAATTAGTCAAGGTGGGGCCTAGTGGTCAGTGGGTCAAATTGCTAATAGATTTTATTAGAGTTAAAGCTAATCGCTACAGTTGCATGGCCCACCGTCAGTGGCTATTAGGATTAGTTTAATTAGTCTGTTAACTATGCCCATGATTAATTAGGTGTGGGTCCCGTTTGTCAGGGGCACAGGGCGTCATTAGTAGCTGGGTTAATGGTGCCATGTCAGCGCATTGGTGTTTAGTCGCCGGCAGCCACAGTACATGGCGGAGGCTCGCCGGAGTTGCGTTCCGGCGACCATTTGGTCACCCATGGGCATCAGTAGGACGAGCGTGTTGGCGCGCATCGAGCTGGGCTAGTGGTTGGTGCTGGAGGTGTCGGGATGGACGCCGGCGACGAGGTCTAGCGGCAGCCGAAACAAGAGCTCGACGGATCCGGTGAAACAAGAGGAGATTGTGCGAGGAAAACGGTCAGGCTACATCCTGGGGCCTCCACGAACACGACGGTAGCAGCGTTTCATCCAGCGGTCAACGGCAACGGCGACAACGAGCTTGGCCGCGGCGACATGGCCACGACCGGCTCTCGGCTTCGGTTACGGCTAGCTAGGCGACGCGGCCGAGGCAGGGAAGAGAGGAGAAATAGGGCGGCACTCACATCGATGATGAGGAACGGCTCGGGGCAGCCGGAGGGAGACGGCGACACGAAGTAGGCCGGCAAGAGGAGGCGCGGTTGGCGACGGCGGGCGTCTGGGCGCCGGCGGGCGTCGGGTGGCGGCGACGTCGGGGCTGCTTTCCCCCGATCCAGACGGGATCGAACAGAGGAGGCGCGGGGGAGGGGTGGTCGGCGAGGAGGGAAAGTCCGGCGAGGCGGCTCGGGCGAGGTGGCCAGTGGGGCGCTACCTCGATCCCATCGATGGAGGGGACATGGGCGTGGGGGTCGAGGGGAAGTGGGGGAGTTAGGTTAGGGTTCCTGGGGGTGGGGGCAATGTAGGCCAGGCGCGGGGTGGGCCGGCTGGCCAGCTGGGCTGGCCTGCTGGGTCGAGGTCCAGTTGGCCATAGGGGGGCTGTTGTTTCCCCTTTTTAAGTTTTCCATTTTTTTCTGTTTCTTTTTATTTGTTATGTTTTGTACTTATCTTAAATAGCAAATAGGTTTAGTAAAATAGGAAACTTGTCCCCACAATTCACATTCCAAAATTAGACAATGCCACAAAAAGTTTGATCCCAAAATAAAATAGTTTAACATTTTATAATTAATAAAAGGCATTTATTAAATTGGTTATGCTGCTGTTTCATTCCCATTTGAGCATTTAAACATTTTATAAAAGTGTGGTTTCTCCACCATACCTACCTATGCATTATTTTTCTCACTTTGAATATTTTAGTTTTAATATTTGAAAACTTTTATTGTTTGCTTGATTTTGAATTTGAATTTGAATCGGTTTCGTACTAACCCGAGATTAGTAATAGTAATCGAAGTGACGTGGCATCATTAGCAAAGGGTTACTGTAGTTTAATTATCCGGGCGTCACAATTCTCCTCGACTACAAGAAATCTCGTGCCGAGATTTACGAGGGGAGTAAGGGGGAGGGATTGGGTTACGGAAAATCTAACGGATCTTCTCGGTCTTGGTTGCTCTTCTCGAAGAGGTCGATCCATTAAGTTGATGTCTTCATTTCTCTGCTTGAGGTCATCGTGATGAAGTCGTCATCCTTTCTTCGGGGGTTCCATCGTACTTACGAATAGGTAACGGGGCAGATCGGCAACGACAAAATGCTATAAGGGTAATAATCTGGGATTAACCCATGAATGAGCATATGAGTACCTCTCGAGTTGAACAATTAAAACACATTGAGAGTAAAGTTCGAAGGTACAATAAGAAGTTTCAAGCAGCCAGGCAATCGTTCAATGCCTAGTCAGAAGGTGAAAGGGTTTCAGGGCGACGCGAATAAGTATTGCGTCTGATACCAGAATAGATCACTAGGAATGTGGCTCCTGAATTGCATACGAAGCCAAGCTCAAGGAATATCTTTGTCAACAAGGTGTACAGGAGAGTCAGGTTTCGATCCTGTGGAACTGTGGGTTATGGGCCCACCATGTGGGTTAAAAGTAGGAAGGGCGGTGACATCTTGCATTCTTTCTCGATCATGTAAGCAAGGCATGTCAGAGGATGGTCTGTCGGTTATGTCGGCAACAACATCGGTACCAAGGGCGAGGGACGAAGAGAACCATTTTCCTGCTCGTTGAACGAGGCGGACCAGTAGGCAAAGTTCTCGTCCATCGGTGGTTACCGGAATGTCATCAACAAAAGTATCAGGGTCTTTCTGATAGAATTGTACACCAAGGTGTTTACATAAGCAGGAGAATATTACTGCTTAGATCATATAGATCACCAGTAAGGTTAAACAAGACAACGGAAAGGAAAGTGTGATTATCAGTTTAAACAAAACAATGGGATGGAAATTGTGTTTAAACACATTTTTCAGGGGTATATCCTTCCCAAGGATAAGCAGAGCATGACATCCATGACAGGATATAATGTAGAAAAACCCTTTAGGTAAGGGGGAGGAATCTCATGATATTACCCATACAACGGTGTTAGGATAAATGATAAGGAAAATTTAGCATTGTGCTTCAAATGCTCTTATTGGAAATCGGATTACCACAGACATGCTTCGAGATAGCATTGACATGGTCTTCAAGCAAATGCCAGACTTTGGATGCAGGAAGGATCCATCAGGAACAACTTGTAGAATAAGTCTTACAGTTTCCTCATGGAAGAATGGATAATCTTGCTAAAAGGAAGAACTATAACAATAAGCCCTCCAGCCAGGTGTGCTAGGCATGACATCACCTTACCGGGTCATATAAAGACCAACGTTATAACTCTTGGAAAATGCGTCCCAACCACCATATCTGACCGGGATTCATATCTGATTGGTGTTAGGATACCTCAGACTCATGATGTTTGGGACGAAAAGGTGCGACACAATTGACGAGACGACATTATATGATTCTCGGGAAATGAACTATGGAAGCGAGTTCCGAACAAGGGTTCACCATTAAATCAAGGAGAGGATGAGAAGGTGGCTGATGAACTTAGTGACAATTCATTGAGATTTCCAAAAGGATGGATTTACACAATTGCGTGAACACAGAGACATCATTTGTCAGATCAAATGACTTAATGATGTATGTTGGAGGAAAACATACACAATTAAACATTGGTGAAAAGCTGCACCCAAAATATGGGCTTAGGTAGCATGATCAATGTTGGAATGGTGATTCGATAACCAATAGTCTAAGAATGAACTATCGACCATTAACTCCAAAGCAATAGGATTGCTAGAAGTTTTGAATTCACGCATCATAGTTCAATTGTCGGTATTCAGGTTAGAAACAACACGGGGATCAGAAAACGAATGGAGATGGCGAGAAGTATTACTATATCAAGAAATCTCAAGAGGTGGAGCAATTCTCACAATATCCTTGACATAAAAGATTGTAATACTCCAAGGTAGAACATAACATAAGCTGGTTAGCAAGGAGCTCCATAACATGATCAAGTTTGTGATGAAAGGAAGGTAAGGATGTTGTCGATGGTAACTCAAATTACCAAGGAACGAGGATGGCACTTATCATCAAGAATTCCATTGATATCCTGGAAGGAGTCAAAATGTTGATGATGATCACGACAATTTGTTGTCGAGAGGATCCACAAAGAAGCAATTGATCAGCGACTGCATCAAGCAAAAGGACTGATGCAGCAAAAGATTATTGGAGCCACAGATACGACACAAACTCGGGGTCAAGTTTGTTGTTCGAGGTGAAACGATAAGACGAGGAAATTGACGAAAGCTTAGTTCATCACCGAAAGTTGTGCTCCGGGAATAAGGACCAGGTAGCACAGTTAAAATTTAGCACAATAAGGATATAGCCAATCAGGCTAGGAATGACTTGAAGGATTATTAAACTCATAAGCAACGAAAATTACTTAGAGTATTGAATCGGAGTGCGGAATCGATTCACTTATCGATGTTCTCGAGTGACTAATAACTCAAAACCCGAGGGAAAATTAGAATCGACGAGAATAATAGTTGACGAAGAACTCATAAGAAGTTATGTAGTTCCGTGATATTCTCGAGATACCAGAGGGTATACTAAAAGGTAGAGCAGAATAGAGGTTGGATAGGTGTAATGATCTGCAGAAGACAAGTACTTCAACTTGTCCGAGAAAAAGAATCAAAGAATATCAATATGGCCGGAACCAAGATTGCAAAAGACCAGATCCCAGATATATGATGAACTTATACCAAGGGAATAATTAATTTAAGAGTAGCTTCCATGATAAGATCTACATCGTGTCCATGGGCATGAACACAAAGTTCAAGGTCGACTGCCACTTCTTCAATGCATAACCTTTCATTCACTGCTCTAGATAAAATTGATTTCAATGTCAAAACCTACCTGGTGAATTACCAGAGGAATATGACCCGTGAAAACTTTCAGGTTCACAGAGATTAAGGAAGGCATAGGTTCAACCCATAGGGGCATCTTAGAAACATATACCACAAATTTTTAGGAGTAATTAACACAAGCTCGAAAGTAGAGCATGGTTGTCAAAGCATTATGCATCAGGGAAAGAACTCACAAGATTTGAATGTGAATGATACCATCGGATAACAACCCAGCAATGGGTTTGGCGGTCCATAACGGAGCTGACGTGAGTATCGGTACTCAATCAGAGGAAGAAAGAATGCAAAGGCATCAGATTATGGGAATAACTAACTAATTCAAATCTCAAATGCATAGGAATTGCGATTTCCAAATCAAGGGATCAGAAGCAAACGCTCTGATTAAGGATGGATAAGTTGAGTAGACTTAGGGGTACAACCGACGGCAATTCGGTTGGTCGAGAACCAGTTCATGTTTAAAATGTTGTCTGAGCCAAAAGGGTGAATTTTATGATCCGGTTGAGGATTGCAAGCAATCGCAACATATTGAATCAATGGACTCAAAATGACAATGGCAAAGGATGTCAATAAGATTACTAACTTATGGGATTAACCATAATGCAAGCAAGCAAGAATTTCAAGAGAAATAAGCTGCTAAGACTTTTCGGAAGATCCAATAGTATTTCGAAGACCTTTGTGAAACATATGAATAACTGGGGAGAAACAAATCCTCGGTAAGTGTGAGGATTAATTTGTAGGTGTATTCAGGCGACACGGAACTGCAAGGCAGTAATAACAACTGGTGGCAAAGTATTCTCGGGGTATCTTGTATTAACAAGATCGACTGGGAATAAAAGTAAGAACGACAGGTGTAAGTATTTATCCATAGGGATATTTCGGTGGTAGGGAATTGCAAAAGCAACGGGCACAAGGTCTCGAGAGTATCGAAGAGTATCCTCGAAATCTTCTTGTGCAGCCGGCTATCATCTGGACTGAAGGGGCTCTCCGGGAGAAAGTATTTTCGAGAACCTAAAGTTAGATTTTAGTAAATTCATTTTAACCCGAATAGAAGAGAGATTAAAGTCCCAGAGTATAGATGAGGAATAAAAGATCCTAATACCACCTAATGGCGACGTGGGCCCATGGGCCGCACAGCCATGTTAGTAAAAGTTTTGCTAGGTCTAGACTCTACTTCGGCCAAGGAGTGTGGAAGGGGGATTCCTACAGGCAGTCGGCTCTGATACCAACTTGTGACGCCCTGAATTCAATCGTACACTAATCATACACGCAATCGTGTACGATCAAGATCAGGGACTCACGGGAAGATATCACAACACAACTCTAAAATAAAATAAGTCATACAAGCATCATAATACAAGCCAGGGCCTCGAGGGCTCGAATACAAGTGCTCGATCATAGACGAGTCAGCGGAAGCAACAATATCTGAGTACAGACATAAGTTAAACAAGTTGCCATAAGATAACTTGCACAAACTGGGATACAAATCGAAAGAGGCGCAAGCCTCCTGCCTGGGATCCTCCTAAACAACTCTTGGTCATCGTCAGCAGTCTGCACGTAGCAGTAGGCACCTCCAGTGTAGTAGGAGTCGTCATCAACGGTGGCGTCAAGCTCCTGGGTTCCAGCATCTGGTTGCGACAACCAGGTAGAATGGAAAGGGGGAAAAGAGGGAGAAAAGCAAACGTGAGTACTCATCCAAAGTACTCGCAAGCAAGGATCTACACTACATATGCATGGGTATCTGTGTAAAGGGGCAATATCGATGGACTGAACTGTAGAATGCCAGAATAAGAGGTGGATAGCTAGTCCTGTTGAAGACTACGCTTCTCGCAGCCTCCATCTTGCAGCATGTAGAAGAGAGTAGATGGTAAGTTCACCAAGTAGCATCACATAGCATAATCCTACCCGGCGATCCTCCCCTCGTCGCCCTGTGTGAGAGCGATCACCGGGTTATATCTGGCACTTGGAAGGGTGTGTTTTATTAAGTATCCGGTTCTAGTTGTCATAAGGTCAAGGTACAACTCCGGGTCGCCTGTTACCGTGGACACGGCTATTCGAATAGATCAACTTCCCTGTAGGGGTGCAGCACATTACCCGACACGCTCGATCCCTCTGGCCAGGCACACTTCCCTGGGTCATGTCCGGCCTCAGGAGATCAACACGTCGCAACCCCACCTAGGCTCAACAGAGAGGTCGACACGCCGGTCTAAATCCTATGCGCGCAGGGGTCTGGGCCCATCGCCCATTGCACACCTTCATGTTGCGTACACGGCCGGAAGCAGACCTAGCCCCCTTAATACAAGCGCGAGCTTACGGTCCAATGCGGCGCGCGCCGCTCAGTCGCTGACGTCAAAAAGAGTTTCGGCTGATACCACGACGCCGGTTGCCCATATCTTGTCCCACGTGGCGGTTAGTGTGTATAAGGTCAACGACCCAACTCAGATCAAATACCAAGATCTCGTTAAGCGTGTTATTATGAAGTAACCGCGGACGCCGACCAGGGCCAGGCCCACCTCTCTCCTAGGTGGTCTCAACCTGCCCTGTCGCTCCGCCACAAAGTAACAGTCGGGGGCCGTCGGGAACTCAGGCCCACCTCTACCGGGATGGAGCCACCTGCCCCTTCAGCCCCCATCTCCAAACAGTATCATAAGTAATGTAACAGTATAAAGTATATAGCATATGCCCGTGATCACCTCCCGAGTGATCACGACCCAGTAGTATAGCACGGCAGACGGACAAGAATGTAGGGCCACTGATGGAATACTAACATCCTATACTAAGCATTTAGGATTGCAGGTAAGGGTAACAACTGTAGCAACAATGACAGGCTATGCAGCAGAATAGGATTAACCGAAAGCAATAACATGCTACACTACTCTAATGCAAGCAGTAGAGAGAAGGAATAGGCGATATCTGGTGATCAAGGGGGGGGGGGGCTTGCCTGGTTGCTCTGGCAAGGAGGGGGTCGTCAACAACGTAGTCGAACTGGGTAGCAGCGGCGTCGGTCTCGAGGTCTACCGGAGAAGAAGAGGGGGGAAGAAACAGTAAATATGGAGCACACAAGGCATCACAAAACATAACATGGCAATAAGCGGTGCTAGGGGTGACCTAACGCGGTAGGAGGTGATACCGGCGAAGGGTGGAAACAACCGGGAAAGTATTCCCGGTGTTTCGCGTTTTCAGATAGATGAATCGGAGGGGAAAGTTGCGTGTTTGCTATGCTAGGGATGTGTGGTGGACGAACGGACTGCGCATTCGGATTCGTCTCGTCGTTCTAAGCAACTTTCATGTACAAAGTCTTTTCATCCGAGTTACATATTATTTTATATTAATTTTCAAAGTTTTAATCAATTTCTGACATTAGTGTATTTAATTAAATTCGAATTATTAAATAGCTATTTCGTTAAGTGCACCCGGTATTACACCCAGTCAGAGACTGACTGGTGGGTCCAGTCAACTGCTGACTCAACAGTCAAAGTGGACCAGGTCAACAGTGAACAATGCAGGTGGGGGCCATCTGTCATTGTCTAGGTGATACACAGTCAGCCCTTTGACTGGTCAAGGTGGGGCCACATATCATAGACAGTGGCAATATTAACAGAGTTTATTTAAACTAATTAACTTAATTAGTCAGGGTGGGGCCTAGTGGTCAGTGGGTCAAATTGCTAACAAATTTTATTAGAGTTAAACCTAATCGCTACAGTTACATGGCCCATCGTCAGTGGCTATCAGGATTAGTTTAATTAGTCTGGTAACTATGCCCATGATTAATTAGGTGTGGGTCCTATTTGTCAGGGGCACAGGGCGTCATTAGTAGTTGGGTTAATGGTGCCACGTCAGCGCATTGGTGTTTAGTCGACGGCAACTACAGTACACGGCGGAGGCTCGCCGGAGTTGCGTTCTGGCGACCATTTGGTCACCCATGGGCATCAGTAGGACGAGCGTGTTGGCGCACATCGAGCTGGGCTAGTGGTTGGTGCTGGAGGTGTCGGGATGGACGTCGGCGACAAGGTCTAGCAGCAGCTGAAACAAGAGCTCAACGGATCCGGTGAAACAAGAGGAGATTGTGCGAGGAAAACGGTCAGGCTACATCCTCGGGCCTCCACGAACACGACAGTAGCAGCGTTTCATCCAGCGGTCAACGGCAACGGCGACAACGAGCTTGGCCGCGGTGACATGGCCACGACCGGCTCTCGGCTTCGGTTACGGCTAGCTAGGCGACGCGGGCGAGGCAGGGAAGAGAGGAGAAATAGGGCGGCGCTCACATCGATGACGAGGAGCGGCTCGGGGCAGCCGGAGGGAGACGGCGGCGCGAAGTAGGCCGGCAAGAGGAGGCACGGTTGGCAAAGACGGGCGTCTGGGCGCCGGCGGGCGTCGGGTGGCGGCGACGTCGGGGCTGCCTTCCCTCGATCCAGACGGGATCGAACAGAGGAGGCTCGGGGGAGGGGTGGTCGGCAAGGAGGAGGTCGAGGACGACCGGCGAGGAGGGAAAGTCCGGCGAGGCGGCTCGGGCGAGGTGGCCAGCGGGGCGCTACCCCGATCCAATCGGTGGAGGGGAGATGGGCGTGGGGGTCGAGGGGAAGTAGGGGAGTTAGGTTAGGGTTCCTGGGGGTGGGGGCAATGTAGGCCAGGCGCGGGGTGGGCCGGCTGGCCAGCTGGGCCGGCCTGCTGGGTCGAGGTCTAGTTGGCCATAGGGGGGCTGTTGTTTCCCCATTTTTAGTTTTCCATTTTTTTATGTTTCTTTTTATTTGTTATGTTTTGTACTTATCTTAAATAGCAAATAGGTTTAGTAAAATAGGAAACTTGTCCCCATAATTCACATTCCAAAATTAGACAATGCCACAAAAGTTTGATCCCAAAATAAAATAGTTTAACATTTTATAATTAATAAAAGGCATTTATTAAATTGGTTATGCTGCTGTTTCATTCCCATTTGAGCATTTAAACATTTTATAAAAGTGTGGTTTCTCCACCACAACTACCTATGCATTATTTTTCTCACTCCGAACATTTTAGTTTTAATATTTGAAAACTTTTATTGTTTGCTTGATTTTGAATTTGAATTTGAATCGGTTTCGAACTAACGCGAGATTAGTAATAGTAATCGAAGTGACGTGGCATCATTAGCAAAGGGTTACTGTAGTTTAATTATCCGGGCGTCACAAGTGTGTCGACGTACCCTCGTAGACCGAAAGCGGAAGCGTTAGCTTAACGCGGTTGATGTAGTCAAACGTCTTCTCGATTCAACCGATCAAGCACCGAACATACGGCACCTCCGAGTTCTGCACACGTTCAGCTCGATGACGTCCCTCGCACTCTTGATCCAGCAAAGTGTCGAGGGAGAGTTTTGTCAGCACGGCGGCGTGGTGATGGTGATGGTGAAGTGATCCGCACAGGGCTTCGCCTACGCACTACGACAATATGACCGGAGGAGTAGACGGTGGAGGGGGGCGCCGCACACGGCTAGGAACAATTGATGTGTGTTAGAGGCGCCCCCGCCCCGCATATAAAGGAGGGAGAGGGGAGGAGGCCGGCCTAGGCGCGCCCCAAGTGGGAGGAGTCCCACTTGGGCTCCTAGTCCAATTCCCCCCTTCCTATTATCGGAGGGGGAATGGGGGAAGGAGAGGGAGAAGGAGAAGGAAAGGGGGGCGCCGCCCCTTCCCCTAGTCCAATTCAGGCTCCTCCCTAGGGGGGCGCACGCCACCCCTTGTGGGCTACCTTGCCTCCCTCCTATGGCCCATATGGCCAGTATCTTCCCCCGGGGGGTTCCGGTAACCCCCCCCCCCCCCGCGTACTCTCATACGTACACGATACATTCCGAAACACTTTCGGTATCCGAATACTATCATCCAATATATCAATTTTTACCTATCAACCATTTCGAGACACCTCGTCATGTCTGTGATCTCATCCGGGACTCCGAACAATCTTCGGTCACCCAAACACATAACTCATAATACAAATCATCATAGAACGTTAAGCGTGCGGACCCTACGCGTTCGAGAACTATGTAGACATGACCGAGACACATCTCCGGTCAATAACCAATAGCAGAATCTGGATGCTCATATTGGTTCCTACATATTCTACGAAGATCTTTATTGGTCAAACCGTAATGACAACATACGTCATTGCCTTTGTCATCGGTATGTTACTTGCCCGAGATTCGATCGCCAGTATCTTCATACCTAGTTCAATCTCGTTACTGGCAAGTCTCTTTACTCATTCCGTAATACATCATCCCACAACTAACTCATTAGTCACATTGCTTGCAAGGCTTATCATGATATGTATTACCGAGAGGGCCCAGAGATACCTCTCCGAAACTCGAAGTGACAAATCCTAATCTCGATCTATGCCAACCCAACAAACACCTTCGGAGATACCTGTAGAGCATCTTTATAATCACCCAGTTACGTTGTGACGTTTCATAGTCAAAGGAATATGTATAAGTCATCAAGAAAGCAATAGCAATAAAACTTAACGATCATTATGCTAAGCTAACAGATGGGTCTTGTCCATCACATCATTCTCCTAATGATGTGATCCCGTTCATCAAATGACAACACATGTCTATGGTTAGGAAACTTAACCATCTTTGATTAACGAGCTAGTCTAGTAGAGGCATACTAGGGACACTGTGTTTTGTCTATGTATCCACACATGTATCAAGTGTCTGGTTAATACAATTCTAGCATGAATAATAAACATTTATCATGATATAAGGAAATATAAATAACAACTTTATTATTGCCTCTAGGGCATATTGTTGGAGATCGTTGCGGAAATTAAAAAATTTCTACGCATCACCAAGACCAATCTATGGAGTCTTCTAGCAACGAGAGGGAAAAGAGTGCATCTACATACCCTTGTAGATCGCGAGCGGAAGCGTTCAAGTGAACGGGGTTGATGGAGTCGTACTCGTCGTGATCCAAATCACCGATGACCGAGCGCCGAACGGACGGCACCTCTGCGTTCAACACACCTACGGTTGGGGAAGACGTCTCCTCCTTCTTGGTCCAGCAAGGGGAGGAAGAGGTTGATGGAGATCCAGCAGCACGACGGCGTGGTGGTGGAAGCAGCGGGGATCTCGGCAGGGCTTCGCCAAGCTCAGCGAGAGGGAGAGGTGTCACGGGAGGGAGAGGGAGGCGCCAGGGGCTTGGGTGCTGCTCCCATGCGCCTCCCCACTATATATAGGGGTGGAGGGGGCTGGTTTCTTGCCCTCCAAGTCCATTGGGGCGTTGGCAAAGGTGGGGGAAAGAAATCCCATCATTTCCCTTCCCCACCGATTGTTATCCCCCTTTTTTAGGGATCTTGATCTTATCCCTTCGGGATATGATCTTATTCCTTCTAAGGTGGGATCTTGGTGCGCCTTGACCAGGGGTGTGGGGCCTTGCCCCCACTACCCACGTTCATGTGGGGTCCCCCCATTGAAGGAAATATGCCCTAGAGGCAATAATAAAGTTATTATTTATTTCCTTATATCATGATAAATGTTTATCATTCGTGCTAGAATTGTATTAACCGGAAACATGATACATGTGTGAATACATAGACAAACAGAGTGTCACTAGTATGCCTCTACTTGACTAGCTCGTTGATCAAAGATGGTTATGTTTCCTAGCCATAGACATGAGTTGTCATTTGATTAACGGGATCACATCATTAGGATAATGATGTGATTGACTTGACCCATTCCGTTAGCTTAGCACTCGATCGTTTAGTATGTTGCTATTGCTTTCTTCATGACTTATACATGTTCCTATGACTATGAGATTATGCAACTCCCGTTTACCGGAGGAACACTTTGTGTGCTACCAAATGTCACAACGTAACTGGGTGATTATAAAGGTGCTCTACAGGTGCTTCCAAAAGTACTTGTTGGGTTGGCGTATTTCGAGATTAGGATTTGTCACTCCGGTTGTCGGAGAGGTATCTCTGGGCCCACTCAGTAATGCACATCACTATAAGCCTTGCAAGCATTGTAACTAATGAGTTAGTTGCGGGATGATGTATTACGGAACGAGTAAAGAGACTTGCCGGTAATGAGATTGAACTAGGTATTAAGATACCGACGATCGAATCTCGGGCAAGTAACATACCGATGACAAAGGGAACAACGTTTGTTGTTATGCGGTCTGACCGATAAAGATCTTCGTAGAATATGTGGGAGCCAATATGGGCATCCAGGTCCCTCTATTGGTTATTGACTGGAGACGTGTCTCGGTCATGTCAACATAGTTCTCGAACCCGTAGGGTCCGCACGCTTAACGTTACGATGACAGTTTTATTATGAGTTTATGAGTTTTGATGTACTGAAGGAGTTCGGAGTCCCGGATGAGATCGGGGACTTGACGAGGAGTCTCGAAATGGTCGAGACGTAAAGATCAATATATTGGACGACTATATTCGGACATCGGAAAGGTTCCGAGTGATTCAGGTATTTTTCGGAGTACCGGAGAGTTATGGGAATTCGTATTGGGCCTTAATGGCCCATACGGGAAAGGAGAGAAAGGCCCCAAAGGGTGGCCGCACCCCTCCCCATGGACTAGTCCGAATTGGACTAGGGAGGGGGGCGCCCCCTTCCTTCTTTCTCCTTCTCCCTTCCCTTTTTCCTACTCCAACAAGGAAAGGAGGAGTCCTACTCCCGGTGGGAGTAGGACTCCCCCCTTGGCGCGCCCTCCTCCTAGGCCGGCCGTCTCCCCTCTTGCTCCTTTATATACGGGTGCAGGGGGCACCCCATAGACACAACAATTGATCTATTGATCTCTTAGCCGTGTGCGGTGCCCCCCTCCACTATATTACACCTCGATAATATCGTAGCGGTGCTTAGGCGAAGCCCTGCGTCGGTAGAACATCATCATCGTCACCACGCCGTCGTGCTGACGAAACTCTCCCTCAACACTCGGCTGGATCGGAGTTCGAGGGACGTCATCGAGCTGAACGTGTGCTGAACTCGGAGGTGCCGTGCGTTCGGTACTTGATCGGTCGGATCGTGAAGACGTACGACTACATCAACCGCGTTGTGTTAACGCTTCCGCTTTCGGTCTACGAGGGTACGTGGACAACACTCTCCCCTCTCGTTGCTATGCATCACCATGATCTTGCGTGTGCGTAGGAATTTTTTTGAAATTACTACGTTCCCCAACAGTGGCATCCGAGCCTGGTTTTATGCGTTGATGTTATATGCACGAGTAGAACACAAGTGAGTTGTGGGCGATATAAGTCATACTGCTTACCAGCATGTCATATTTTGGTTCAGCGGTATTGTGAGATGAAGCGGCCCGGACCGACATTACGCGTACGCTTTCGCGAGACTGGTTTCACCATTGCGAGCACTTGATGCTTAAAGGTGACTGGCGGGTGTCTGTCTCTCTCACTTTAGTTGAACCGAGTGTGGCTACGCCCGGTCCTTGTGAAGGTTAAAACAGCACCAACTTGACAAACTATCATTGTGGTTTTGATGCGTAGGTAAGAACGGTTCTTGCTAAGCCCGTAGCAGCCACGTAAAACTTGCAACAACAAAGTAGAGGACGTCTAACTTGTTTTTGCAGGGCATGTTGTGATGTGATATGGTCAAGACATGATGCTATATTTTATTGTATGAGATGATCATGTTTTGTAACCGAGTTATCGGCAACTGGCAGGAGCCATATGGTTGTCGCTTTATTGTATGCAATGCAATCGCCATGTAATTGTTTTACTTTATCACTAAGCGGTAGCGATAGTCGTAAAAGCAATAGTTGGCGAGACGACAACGATGCTACGATGGAGATCAAGGTGTCGCGCCGGTGACGATGGTGATCATGACGGTGCTTCGGAGATGGAGATCACAAGCACAAGATGATGATGGCCATATCATATCACTTATATTGATTGCATGTGATGTTTATCTTTTATGCATCTTATCTTGCTTTGATTGACGGTAGCATTATAAGATGATCTCTCACTAAAATTTCAAGATAAAAGTGTTCTCCCTGAGTATGCACCGTTGCGAAAGTTCTTCGTGCTGAGACACCACGTGATGATCGGGTGTGATAGGCTCTACGTTCAAATACAACGGGTGCAAAACAGTTGCACACGCGGAATACTCAGGTTAAACTTGACGAGCCTAGCATATGCAGATATGGCCTCGGAACACGGAGACCGAAAGGTCGAGCGTGAATCATATAGTAGATATGATCAACATAGTGATGTTCACCATTGAAACTACTCCATCTCACGTGATGATCGGACATGGTTTAGTTGATATGGATCACGTGATCACTTAGAGGATTAGAGGGATGTCTATCTAAGTGGGAGTTCTTAAGTAATATGATTAATTGAACTTAAATTTATCATGAACTTAGTCCTGATAGTATTTTGCAAATTATGTTGTAGATCAATAGCTCGCGTTGTTGCTTCCCTGTGTTTATTTTTGATATGTTCCTAGAGAAAAATTATGTTGAAAGATGTTAGTAGCAATGATGCGGATTGGATCCGTGATCTGAGGATTATCCTCATTGCTGCACAGAAGAATTATGTCCTTGATGCACCGCTAGGTGACAGACCTATTGCAGGAGCAGATGCAGACGTTATGAACGTTTGGCTAGCTCAATATGATGACTACTTGATAGTTTAGTGCACCATGCTTAACGGCTTAGAATCGGGACTTCAAAGACGTTTTGAACGTCATGGACCATATGAGATGTTCCAGGAGTTGAAGTTAATATTTCAAGCAAATACCCGAGTTGAGAGATATGAAGTCTCCAACAAGTTCTATAGCTAAAAGATGGAGGAGAATAGCTCAAGCAGTGAGCATGTGCTCAGATTGTCTGGGTACTACAATCGCTTGAATCAAGTGGGAGTTAATCTTCCAGATAAAATAGTGATTGACAGAATTCTCTAGTCACCATCACCAAGTTAGTAGAACTTCGTGATGAACTATAGTATGCAAGGGATGACGAAAGTAATTCCCGAGCTCTTCGTGATGCTGAAATCGACGAAGGTAGAAATCAAGAAAAACATCAAGTGTTGATGGTTGACGAGACCACTAGTTTCAAGAAAAGGGCAAAGGGAAGAAGGGGAACTTCAAGAAGAACGGCAAGCAAGTTGCTGCTCAAGTGAAGAAGCCTAAGTCTGGTCCTAAGCCTGAGACTAAGTGCTTCTACTGCAAAGGGACTGGTCACTGGAAGCGGAACTACCCCAAGTATTTGGTGGATAAGAAGGATGGCAAAGTGAACAAAGGTATATTGGATATACATGTTATTGATGTGTACTTTACTAGTGTTTATAGCAACCCCTCAGCATTTGATACTGGTTCAGTTGCTAAGAGTAGTAACTCGAAACGGGAGCTGCAGAATAAACAGAGACTAGTAAAAGGCGAGGTGACGATGTGTTGGAAGTAGTTCCAAGATTGATATGATCATCATCGCACACTCCCTATACTTTCGGGATTAGTGTTGAAACTAAATAAGTGTTATTTGGTGTTTGCGTTGAGCATGAATATGATTTGATCATGTTTGTTGCAATACGTTTATTCATTTAAATTAGAGAATAATTGTTGTTCTGTTTACATGAATAAAACCTTCTATGGTCATACACCCAATAAAATGGTTTGTTGGATCTCGATCGTAGTGATACACATATTCATAATAATGAAGCCAAAAGATGCAAAGTTAATAATGATAGTGCAACTTATTTGTGGCACTGCCGTTTAGGTCATATTGGTGTAAAGCGCATGAAGAAACTCCATACTGATGGGATTTTGGAATCACTTGATTATGAATCACTTGATGCTTGCGAACCGTGCCTCATGGGCAAGATGACTAAAACGCCGTTCTCCGGAACTATGGAGAGAGCAACAGATTTGTTGGAAATCATACATACAGATGTATGTGGTCCGATGAATATTGAGGCTCGTAGCAGGTATCATTATTTTCTGACCTTCATAGATGATTTGAGCAGATATGGGTATATCTACTTAATGAAACAGAAGTCTGAAACATTTGAAAAGTTCATATAATTTCAGAGTGAAGTGGAAAATCATCGTAACAAGAAAATAAAGTTTCTACGATCTGATCGTGGAGGAGAATATTTGAGTTACGAGTTTGGCCTACATTTGAAACAATGCGGAATAGTTTCGCAACTCACGCCACCCGGAACACCACAGTGTAATGGTGTGTCCGAACATCGTAACCGTACTTTATTAGATATGGTGCAATATATGATGTCTCTTACCGATCTACCACTATCGTTTTGGGGTTATGCATTAGAGACAGCTACATTCACGTTAAATAGGGTACCATCTAAATACGTTGAGACGACATCTTATGAACTGTGGTTTGGCAAGAAACCAAAGTTGTTGTTTCTTAAAGTTTGGGGTTGCGATGCTTATGTGAAAAAGTTTCATCCTGATAAGCTCAAACCTAAATCGGAGAAATGTGTCTTCATAGGATACCCAAAGGAGACTGTTGGGTACACCTTCTATCACAGATCCGAAGGCAAGACATTCGTTGCTAAGAATGGATCCTTTCTAGAGAAGGAGTTTCTCTCGAAAGAAGTCAGTGGGAGGAAGGTAGAACTTGATGAGGTAACTATACCTGCTCCCTTATTGGAAAGTAGATCATCGCAGAAACCAGTTTCTGCGACACCTACACCAATTAGTAAGGAAGTTAATGATAATGATCATGAAACTTCAGATCAAGTTATTACTGAACCTCGTAGGTCAACCAGATTAAGATCTGCACCAGAGTGGTACGGTAATCCTGTTCTGGAGGTTATGTTACTAGACCATGACGAACCTACAAACTATGAAGAAGCGATGGTGAGTCCAGATTCCGCAAAATGGCTTGAGGCCATGAAATCCGAGATGGGATCCATGTATGAGAACAAAGTATGGACTTTGGTTGACTTGCCCGATGATCGGCAAGCCATTGAAAATAAATTGATCTTCAAGAAGAAGACTGATGCTGACGGTAATGTTACTGTCTACAAAGCTAGACTTGTCGAAAAAAGGTTTTTGACAAAGTTCAAAGTGTTGAATACGATGAGATTTTCTCACTCGCAGCGATGCTTAAGTCTGTCCGAATCATGTTAGCAATTGCCGCATTTTGTGAAATCTGGCAAATGGACAAACAAAACTGCATTCCTTTATGGATTCATTAAAGAAGAGTTGTATATGATGCAACCAGAAGGTTTTGTCAATCCTAAAGGTGCTAACGAAATATGCAAACTCCAGCGATCCATCTATGGACTGGTGCAAGCATCTCGGAGTTGGAATATACGCTTTGATAAGTTGATCAAAGCATATAGTTTTATACAGACTTGCGGTGAAGCCTGTATTTACAAGAAAGTGAGTGGGAGCACTACAACATTTCTGATAAGTATATGTGAATGACATATTGTTGATCGAAAATAATGTAGAATTATTCTGCAAAGCATAAAGGAGTGTTTGAAAGGAGTTTTTCAAAGAAAGACCTCGGTGAAGCTGCTTACATATTGAACATCAAGATCTATAGAGATAGATCAAGACGCTTGATAAGTTTTTTCAATGAGTACATACCTTAACAAGATTTTGAAGTAGTTCAAAATGGAACAGTCAAAGAAAGAGTTTCTTGCCTGTGTTACAAGGTGTGAAATTGAGTAAGACTCAAAGCCCGACCACGGCAGAAGATAGAAAAAGAATGAAAGTCATTCCCTATGCCTCGGCCATAGGTTCTATAAAGTATGCCATGCTGTGTACCAGATCTATTGTATACCCTACACTGATTTTGGCAAGGGAGTACAATAGTGATCTAGGAGTAGATCACTGGACAGCGGTCAAAATTATCCTTACTGGAATAAGGATATGTTTCTCGATTATGGAAGTGACAAAAGGTTCGTCGTAAAGGGTTACGTCGATGCAAGTTTTGACACTAATCTAGATGACTCTAAGTCTCGGTCTAGATACATATTGAAAGAGGGAGCAATTAGCTAGAGTAGCTCCGTGCAGAGCATTGTAGACATAGAAATTTGCAAAATACTTACGGATCTGAATGTGACAGACCCGTTGACTAAAATTATCTCACAAGAAAAACATGATCACACCTTAGTACTCTTTGGGTGTTAATCACATAAGCGATGAGAACTAGATTACTGACTCTAGTAAACCCTTTGGGTGTTGGTCACATGACGATGTGAACTATGGGTGTTAATCACATGGTGATGTGAACTATTGATGTTAAATCACATGGCGATGTGAACTAGATTATTGACTCTAGTGCAAGTGGGAGACTGAAGGAAATATGCCCTAGAGGCAATAATAAAGTTATTATTTATTTCCTTATATCATGATAAATGTTTATTATTCATGCTAGAATTGTATTAACCGGAAACATGATACATGTGTGAATACATAGACAAACAGAGTGTCACTAGTATGCCTCTACTTGACTAGCTCGTTGATCAAAGATGGTTATGTTTCCTAGCCATAGACATGAGTTGTCATTTGATTAACGGGATCACATCATTAGGAGAATGATGTGATTGACTTGACCCATTCCGTTAGCTTAGCACTCGATCGTTTAGTATGTTGCTATTGCTTTCTTCATGACTTATACATGTTCCTATGACTATGAGATTATGCAACTCCCGTTTACCGAAGGAACACTTTGTATGCTACCAAACGTCACAACGTAACTGGGTGATTATAAATGTGCTCTACAGGTGCTTCCAAAGGTACTTGTTGGGTTGGCGTATTTCGAGATTAGGATTTGTCACTCCGATTGTCGGAGAGGTATCTCTGGGCCCACTCAGTAATGCACATCACCATAAGCCTTGCAAGCATTGTAACTAATGAGTTAGTTGCGGGATGATGTATTACGGAACGAGTAAAGAGACTTGCCGCTAACGAGATTGAACTAGGTATTAAGATACCGACGATCAAATCTCGGGCAAGTAACATACCGATGACAAAGGGAACAACGTATGTTGTTATGCGGTCTGACCGATAAAGATCTTCGTAGAATATGTGGGAGCCAATATGGGCATCCAGGTCCCGCGATTGTTTATTGACCGGAGACGTGTCTCGGTCATGTCTACATAGTTCTCGAACCCGTAGGGTCCACGTTACGATGACAGTTTTATTATGAGTTTATGAGTTTTGATGTACCGAAGGAGTTCGGAGTCCCAGATGAGATCGGGGACTTGACGAGGAGTCTCGAAATGGTCGAGACGTAAAGATCGATATATTGGACGACTATATTCGGACATCGAAAAGGTTCCGAGTGATTCAGGTATTTTTCGGAGTACCGGAGAGTTACGGGAATTCGTATTGGGCCTTAATGGGCCATACAGGAAAGGAGAGAAAGGCCCCAAAGGGTGGCCGCACCCCTCCCCATGGACTAGTCCGAATTGTACTAGGGAGGGGGGGCGCCCCCTTCCTTCTTTTCCTTCTCCCTTCCCTTTTTCCTACTCCAACAAGGAAAGGAGGAGTCCTACTCCCGGTGGGAGTAGGACTCCCCCCTTGGCGCGCCCTCCTCCTAGGCCGGCCGCCTCCCCCCTTGCTCCTTTATATACGGGGGCAGGGGGCATCCCATAGACACAACAATTGATCTATTGATCTCTTAGCCGTGTGCGGTGCCCCCCTCCATCATATTACACCTCGATAATATCGTAGCGGTGCTTAGGCGAAGCCCTGCGTCGGTAGAACATCATCATCGTCACCACGCCGTCGTGCTGACGAAACTCTCCCTCAACACTCGGCTGGATCGGACTTCGAGGGACGTCATTGAGCTGAACGTGTGCTGAACTCGGAGGTGCCGTGCGTTCGGTACTTGATCGGTCGGATCGTGAAGACGTACGACTACATCAACCGCGTTGTGTTAACGCTTCCGCTTTCGGTCTACGAGGGTACGTGGACAACACTCTCCCCTCTCGTTCCTATGCATCACGATGATCTTGCGTGTGCGTAGGAAAGTTTTTGAAATTACTACATTCCCCAACACCCATGCAGGTGGGCCCCACTTCGGAACCTTCTAGAACCTTCCCGGTACAATACCGAAAAATCCCGAACAATTTCCGGTGGCCAAAATAGGACTTCCCATATATAAATCTTTACCTCCAGACCATTCCGGAACTCCTCGTGTCATCCGGGATCTCATCCGGGACTCCGAACAACTTTCGGTTAACCGCATACTAATATCTCTACCACTCTAGCGTCACCGAACCTTAAGTGTGTAGACCCTACGGGTTCGGGAGACATGCAGACATGACCGAGACGACTCTCCGGTCAATAACCAACAGCGGGATCTGGATACCCATGTTGGCTCCCACATGTTCCACGATGATCTCATCGGATGAACCACGATGTCGAGGATTCAATCAATCCCGTATACAATTCCCTTTGTCAATCGGTACGTTACTTGCCCGAGATTCGATCGCCGGTATCCCAATACCTTGTTCAATCTCGTTACCGGCAAGTCACTTTACTCGTATCGTAATGCATGATCCCGTGACCAAACACTTGGTCACATTGAGCTCATTATGATGATGCATTACCGAGTGGGCCCAGAGATACCTCTCCGTCATACGGAGTGACAAATCCCAGTCTCGATGCATGCCAACCCAACAGACACTTTCGGAGATACCCGTAGTGCACCTTTATAGCCACCCAGTTACGCTGTGACGTTTGGCACACCCAAAGCACTCCTATGGTATCCGGGAGTTGCACAATCTCATGGTCTAAGGAAATGATACTTGACATTTGGAAAAGCTCTAGCAAACGAACTACACGATCTTGTGCTATGCTTAGGATTGGGTCTTGTCCATCACATCATTCTCCTAATGATGTGATCCCGTTATCAATGACATCCAATGTCCATAGTCAGGAAACCATGACTATCTGTTGATCAACGAGCTAGTCAACTAGAGGCTCACTAGGGACATGTTGTGGTCTATGTATTCACACATGTATTACGATTTCCGGATAACACAATTATAGCATGAACAATAGACAATTATCATGAACAAGGAAATATAATAATAACCATTTTATTATTGCCTCTAGGGCATATTTCCAACACATATTTCCTTCAGTCTCCCACTTGCACTAGAGTCAATAATCTAGATTACATTGTAATGATTCTAACACCCATGGAGTCTTGGTGCTGATCATGTTTTGCTTGTGGAAGAGGCTTAGTCAACGGGTCTGCTGAAGGAAATATGCCCTAGAGGCAATAATAAATTTGTTATTTATATTTCCTTATATCATGATAAATGTTTATTATTCATGCTAGAATTGTATTAACCGGAAACTTAGTACATGTGTGAATACATAGACAAACAGAGTGTCACTAGTATGCCTCTACCTGACTAGCTCGTTGAATCAAAGATGGTTAAGTTTCCTAGCCATAGACATGAGTTGTCATTTGATTAACGGGATCACATCATTAGAGAATGATGTGATTGACTTGACCCATTCCGTTAGCCTAGCACTTGATTGTTTAGTTTATTTGCTATTGCTTTCTTCCCAACCATAATTCATACGGTGTCGTCTCAACGGATTTCGACGAAGCCCTATCTAAAGTGAATGCGGCAGTCTCTAAAGCATAGCCCCAAAATGAGAGCAGTAGATCGGTAAGAGACATCATAGATCACACCATATCCAATAGAGTGCGATTACGACGTTCGGACACACCATTTCGCTGAGGTGTTCCAGGCGGCGTGAGTTGTGAAACTATTCCACATTTCCTTAAGTGTGTGCCAAATTCGTGACTCAAATATTCCCCTCCACGATCTGATCGTAAGAACTTTATTTTTCTGTCACGTTGATTCTCAACCTCACTCTGAAATTCCTTGAACTTTTCAAAGGTCTCAGACTTGTGTTTCATTAGGTAGAAATACCCATATCTACTCAAGTCATCAGTGAGAGTGAGAACATAACGATAGCCACCGCGAGCCTCAACACTCATTGGACCGCACACATCAGTATGTATGATTTCCAATAAGTTGGTTGCTCGCTCCATTGTTCCGGAGAACGGAGTCTTGGTCATCTTACCCATGAGGCATGGTTCGCACGTGTCAAATGATTCGTAATCAAGAGACTCCAAAAGTCCATCTGCATGGAGCTTCTTCATGCGTTTGACACCAATGTGACCAAGACGGCAGTGCCACAAGTATGTGGGACTATCATTATCAACCTTACATCTTTTGGTATTCACACTATGAATATGTGTAACACTACGTTCGAGATTCATTAAGAATAAACCATTAACCAGCGGGGCATGACCATAAAACATATCTCTCATATACATAGAACAACCATTATTCTCGGATTTAAATGAGTAGCCATCTCGAATTAAACGAGATCCTGATACAATGTTCATGCTCAAAGCTGGCACTAAATAACAATTATTGAGGTTTAAAACTAATCCTGTAGGTAAATGTAGAGGTAGCGTGCCGACGGCGATCACATCGACCTTGGAACCATTCCCGACGCGCATCGTCACCTCGTCCTTTGCCAGTCTCCGTTTATTCCGCAGCTCCTGCTTTGAGTTACAAATATGAGCAACCGCACCGGTATCAAATACCCAGGAGCTACTACGAGTGCTGGTAAGGTACACATCAATAACATGTATATCACATATACCTTTGGTGTTGCCGGCCTTCTTGTCCGCCAAGTACTTGGGGTAGTTCCGCTTCCAGTGACCACTTCCCTTGCAATAAAAGCACTCAGTCTCAAGCTTGGGTCCATTCTTTGGCTTCTTCCCGGCAACTGGCTTACCGGGTGCGGCAACTCCCTTGCCGTCCTTCTTGAAGTTCTTCTTACCCTTGCCTTTCTTGAACTTAGTGGTTTTATTCACCATCAACACTTGATGTTCCTTTTTTTGATCTCCACCTCCGCTGATTTCAGCATTGAATATACCTCAGGAATGGTCTTTTCCATCCCCTGCATATTGAAGTTCATCACAAAGCTCTTGTAGCTCGGTGGAAGCGACTGAAGGATTCTGTCAATGACCGCGTCATCCGGGAGATTAACTCCCAGCTGAGTCAAGCGATTGTTTAACCCAGACATTTTGAGTATGTGCTCGCTGACAGAACTATTTTCCTCCATCTTACAACTGCAGATCTTGTCGGAGACTTCATATCTCTCGACCCGGGCATGAGCTTGGAAAACCATTTTCAGCTCTTCGAACATCTCATATGCTCCGTGTTGCTCAAAACACTTTTGGAGCCCCGGTTCTAAGCTGTAAAGCATGCCGCACTGAACGAGGGAGTAATCATCAGCACGCTGCTGCCAAGCGTTCATAACATCTTGGTTCTCTGGGATGGGTGCGTCACCTAGCGGTGCTTCTAGGACATAATCTTTCTTGGCAGGAATGAGGATGATCCTCAGGTTCCGGACCCAGTCCGTATAGTTGCCGCCATCATCTTTCAGTTTGGGTTTCTCTAGGAACGCGTTGAAGTTGAGGGCAACATTAGCGTGGGCCATTTGATCTACAAGACATATTGTAAAGATTTTAGACTAAATTCATGATAATTAAGTTCATCTAATCAAATTATTCAATGAACTCCCACTCAGATAGACATCCCTCTAGTCATCTAAGTGAAACATTAGCCGAGTCAACTAGGCCATGTCCGATCATCACGTGAGACGGACTAGTCAACATCGGTGAACATCTTCATGTTGATCGTATCTTCTATACGACTCATGTTCGACCTTTCGGTCTCTTGTGTTCCGAGGCCATGTCTGTACATGCTAGGCTCGTCAAGTCAACCTAAGTGTTTTGCATGTGTAAATCTGTCTTACACCCGTTGTATGTGAACGTTAGAATCTATCACACCCGATCATCACGTGATGCTTCGAAACAACGGACTTTCGCAACGGTGCACAGTTAGGGGGAACACTTTCTTGCAATTATTATAAGGGATCATCTTACTTACTACCATCGTACTAAGCAAATAAGAAGCAAAATATGATAAACATCACATGCAATCAAATAGTGACATGATATGGCCAGTATCATATTGCTCCTTTGATCTCCATCTTCGGGGCGCCATGATCATCTTCGTCACCGGCATGACACCATGATCTCCATCATCATGATCTCCATCATCGTGTCTTCATGAAGTTGTCACGCCAACGATTACTTCTACTTCTATGGCTAAAGTGTTTAGCAATAAAGTAAAGTAATTTACATGGCGTTATTCAATGACACGCAGGTCATACAAAAATAAAGGCAACTCCTATGGCTCCTGCCGGTTGTCATACTCATCGACATGCAAGTCGTGATTCCTATTACAAGAACATGATCAATCTCATACATCACATATATTTCATTCATCACATCCTTTTGGCCATATCACATCACAAGGCATATGCTGCAAAAACAAGTTAGACGTCCTCTAATTGTTGTTGCATGCTTTTACGTGGCTTCTATAGCTTTCTAGCAAGAACGTTTCTTACCTACGTAAAACCACAACGTGATATGCTAACTTCTATTTACCCTTCATAAGGACCCTTTTCATCGAATCCGATCCGACTAAAGTGGGAGAGACAGACACCCGCTAGCCACCTTATGCAACTAGTGCATGTCAGTCGGTGGAACCTGTCTCACGTAAGCGTACGTGTAAGGTCGGTCCGGCCCGCTTCATCCCACGATGCCGCCGAAACAAGATAAGACTAGTAGTGGCAAGAAAATTGACAACATCTACGCCCACAACAAGTTTGTGTTCTACTCGTGCATAGAAACTACGCATAGACCTAGCTCATGATGCCACTGTTGGAGATCGTTGCAGAAATTAAAAAAATTCTACGCATCACCAAGACCAATCTATGGAGTCTTATAGCAACGAGAGGGAAAATAGTGCATCTACATACCCTTGTAGATCGCGAGCGGAAGCGTTCAAGTGAACGGGGTTGATGGAGTCGTACTCGTCGTGATCCAAATCACCGATGACCGAGCGCCGAACGGACGACACCTCCGCGTTCAACACACGTACGGTTGGGGAAGACGTCTCCTACTTCTTGATCCAGCAAGGGGAGGGAGAGGTTGATGGAGATCCAGCAGCACGACGGCGTGGTGGTGGAAGCAGCGGGGATCTCGGCAGGGCTTCGCCAAGCTCAGCGAGAGGGAGAGGTGTCACGGGAGGGAGAGGGAGGCGCCAGGGGCTTGGGTGCTGCTCCCATGCGCCTCCCCACTATATATAGGGGTGGAGGGGGCTGGTTTCTTGCCCTCCAAGTCCATTGGGGCGTTGGCAAAGGTGGGGGAAAGAAATCCCATCATTTCCCTTCCCCACCGATTGTTATCCTCCCTTTTTAGGGATCTTGATCTTATCTCTTCGGGATATGATCTTATTCCTTCTAAGGTGGGATCTTGGTGCGCCTTGACCAGGGGTGTGGGGCCTTGCCCCCACTACCCACGTTCATGTGGGTCCCGCCATGCAGGTGGGCCCCACTTTGGAACCTTCTAGAACCTTCCCGGTACAATACCGAAAAATCCCGAACATTTTCCGGTGGCCAAAATAGGACTTCCCATATATAAATCTTTACCTCCGGACCATTCCGGAACTCCTCGTGACGTCCGGGATCTCATCCGGGACTCCGAAAAACTTTCGGTTAACCGCATACTAATATCTCTACGACTCTAGCGTCACCGAACCTTAAGTGTGTAGACCCTACGGGTTCGGGAGACATGCAGACATGACCGAGACGACTCTCCGGTCAATAACCAACAGCGGGATCTGGATACCCATGTTGGCTCCCACATGTTCCACGATGATCTCATCGGATGAACCACGATGTCGAGGATTCAATCAATCCCGTATACAATTCCCTTTGTCAATCGGTACGTTACTTGCCCGAGATTCGATCGCCGGTATCCCAATACCTTGTTCAATCTCGTTACCGGCAAGTCACTTTACTCGTACCGTAATGCATGATCCCGTGACCAAACACTTGGTCACATTGAGCTCATTATGATGATGCATTACTGAGTGGGCCCAGAGATACCTCTCCGTCATACGGAGTGACAAATCCCAGTCTCGATTCATGCCAACCCAACAGACACTTTCGGAGATACCCGTAGTGCACCTTTATAGCCACCCAGTTACGTTGTGACGTTTGGCACACCCAAAGCACTCCTATGGTATCCGGGAGTTGCACAATCTCATGGTCTAAGGAAATGATACTTGACATTTGGAAAAGCTCTAGCAAACGAACTACACGATCTTGTGCTATGCTTAGGATTGGGTCTTGTCCATCACATCATTCTCCTAATGATGTGATCCCGTTATCAATGACATCCAATGTCCATAGTCAGGAAACCATGACTATCTGTTGATCAACGAGCTAGTCAACTAGAGGCTCACTAGGGACATGTTGTGGTCTATGTATTCACACATGTATTACGATTTCCGGATAACACAATTATAGCATGAACAATAGACAATTATCATGAACAAGGAAATATAATAATAACCATTTTATTATTGCCTCTAGGGCATATTTCCAACACATATTTCCTTCAGTCTCCCACTTGCACTAGAGTCAATAATCTAGATTACATTGTAATGATTCTAACACCCATGGAGTCTTGGTGCTGATCATGTTTTGCTTGTGGAAGAGGCTTAGTCAACGGGTCTGCTGAAGGAAATATGCCCTAGAGGCAATAATAAATTTGTTATTTATATTTCCTTATATCATGATAAATGTTTATTATTCATGCTAGAATTGTATTAACCGGAAACTTAGTACATGTGTGAATACATAGACAAACAGAGTGTCACTAGTATGCCTCTACCTGACTAGCTCGTTGAATCAAAGATGGTTAAGTTTCCTAGCCATAGACATGAGTTGTCATTTGATTAACGGGATCACATCATTAGAGAATGATGTGATTGACTTGACCCATTCCGTTAGCCTAGCACTTGATTGTTTAGTTTATTTGCTATTGCTTTCTTCATGACTTATACATGTTCCTATTACTATGAGATTATGCAACTCCCGAATACTGGAGGAACACTTAGTGTGCTACCAAATGTCACAACGTAACTGGGTGATTATAAAGGTGCTCCACAGGTGTCTCCGATGGTGTTTGTTGAGTGGGCATAGATCGAGATTAGGATTTGTCACTCCGATTGTCGGAGAGGTATCTCTCGGCCCTCTCAGTAATGCACATCACAAAAAGCCTTGCAAGCAATGTAACTAATGAGTTAGTTACGGGATGATGCATTACGGAACGAGTAAAGAGACTTGCCAGTAACGAGATTGAACTAGGTATAGTGATACTGACGATCGAATCTCGGGCAAGTAACATACCGATGAAAAAGGGAACAACGTATGTTGTTATGCGGTTCGAACGATAAAGATCTTCGTAGAATATGTAGGAGACAATATGGGCATCCAGGTTCCGCTATTGGTTATTGACCAGAGAGGTGTCTCGGTCATGTCTACATAGTTCTCGAACCCGTAAGGTCCGCACGCTTAACATTCGTTGATGATATAGTATTATATGAGTTATGTATGTCGGTGACCGAATGTTGTTCGGAGTCCCGGATGAGATCACGGACATGACGAGGAACTCCGGAATGGTCCGGAGATAAAGTTTGATATATGGGATAATAGTGTTTGGTCTCCGGAAGGGTTCCGGAATTCACCGGAAGGGGTTCCGGATGTTTCCCAAAATGTTTGGATATGAGAACACTTTATTTGGGCCAAAATGGAAAGCCCACGAGGCTTTTGGAAAGTGCAAAAGGAAGTTTTGCAGAGAACAGAGGCTAGATGCCAAGAACCCTGGCGTCTAGGGGGTAGACGCCGGGTACCCTGCCGTCTAGCCCTGGAGTCCGAGAAGGACTATTGCCTTTCGGGCAAAACCGACTTGGAGGAGGCTTTTACTCCAAGTTTCAACCCCAGGGCTCAACATATAAATAGAGGGGCAGGGCTAGCACCAAATACACATCAAGAAACACCAAGCCGTGTGCCGGCAACCCCGTCCCCTCCAGTTTATCCTCCGTCATAGTTTTCGTAGTGCTTAGGCGAAGTCCCGCGGAGATTGTTCTTCACCAACACCCTCACCACAGCGTCGTGCTGCCGGAACTCATCTACTACTTCGCCCCTCTTGCTGGATCAAGAAGGCGAGGACATCATCTGGCTGAACGTGTGCTGAACGCGGAGGTGCCGTACGTTCGGTACTTGATCGGGACGGATCGTGAAGGTGTACGACTACATCAACCGCGTTGATAAACGCTTCCGCTTCGCGATCTTCAAGGGTATGAAGATACACTCCCCCTCGTTGCTATGCATCACATAGATAGTTCTTGTGTGATCGTAGGTAAAATTTTGAAATACTGCGTTCCCCAACATCTGCAACATTCAGATCCGTATGTATTTTGCAAATCTCTATGTCTCCCTCCTTGACTTGATCACTGATGGAGTTGAAGCGCCTCTTGATGTGTTTGGTTCTCTTGTGAAATCTGGATTCCTTCGCTAAGGCAATTGCTCCAGTATTGTCACAAAAGATTTTCATTGGTCCCAATGCACTAGGAATTACACCTAGATCGGATATGAACTCCTTCATCCAGACTCCTTCATTTGCTGCTTCCGAAGCAGCTATGTACTCCGCTTCACACGTAGATCCCGCCACGACGCTTTGCTTGGAACTGCACCAACTGACAATTCCACCATTCAATATAAATATGTATCCGGTTTGTGACTTAGAGTCATCCAGATCAGTGTCAAAGCTAGCATCGACGTAACCATTTACGATGAGCTCTTTGTCACCCAAATAAACGAGAAACATATTCTTAGTCCTTTTCAGGTACTTCAGGATGTTCTTGACCGCTGTCCAGTGATCCACTCCTGGATTACTCTGGTACCTCCCTGCTAAACTTATAGCAAGGCACACATCAGGTCTGGTACACAACATTGCATACATGATAGAACCTATGGCTGAGGCATAGGGAATGACTTCCATTTTCTCTCTATCTTCTGTAGTGGTCGGGCATTGAGTCTGACTCAACTTCACACCTTGTAACACAGGCAAGAACCTTTTGTTTGACTGATCCATTTTGAACTTCTTCAAAACTTTATCAAGGTATGTGCTTTGTGAAAGTCCAATTAAGCGTATTAATCTATCTCTATAGATTTTGATGCCTAATATATAAGCAGCTTCACCGAGGTCTTTCATTGAAGAACTCTTATTCAAGTATCCTTTTATGCTATCCAGAAATTCTATATCATTTCCAATCAATAATATGTCATCCACATATAATATTAGAAATGCTACAGAGCTCCCACTCACTTTCTTGTAAATACAGGCTTCTCCAAAAGTATGTATAAAACCATATGCTTTGATCACTTCATCAAAGCGTATATTCCAACTCCGAGATGCTTGCACCGGTCCATAAATGGATCACTGGAGCTTACACACTTTGTTAGCACCTTTAGGATCGACAAAACCTTCTGGTTGCATCATATACAACTCTTCTTTAAGAAATCCATTAAGGAATGCAGTTTTGACGTCCATTTGCCAGATTTCATAATCATAAAATGCGGCAATTGCTAACATGATTCGGACAGACTTAAGCATCGCTACGGGTGAGAAGGTCTCATCATAGTCAACTCCTTGAACATGTTGAAAACCTTTTGCAACAAGTTGAGCTTTGTAGACAGTAACATTACCATTAGTGTCAGTCTTCTTCTTGAAGATCCATTTATTCTCTATGGCTTGCCGATCATCGGGCAAGTCAACCAAAGTCCATGCTTTGTTCTCATACATGGATCCCATCTAAGATTTCATGGCCTCAAGCCATTTTGCGGAATCTGGGCTCATCATCGCTTCCTCATAGTTCGTAGGTTCGTCATGGTCTAGTAACATGACTTCCAGAATAGGACTACCGTACCACTCTGGTGCGGAACGTACTCTGGATGACCTACGAGGTTCGATAGTAACTTGATTTGAAGTTTCATGATCATCATCATTAGCTTCCTCACTAATTGGTGTAGGCATCATGGAAACGTTTTTCTGTGATGAGCTACTTTCCAATTCAAGAGAAGATACAATTACCTCATCAAGTTCTACTTTCCTCCCACTCACTTCTTTCGAGAGAAACTCCTTCTCTAGAAAGGATCCATTCTTAGCAACAAATATCTTGCCTTCGGGTCTGTGATAGAAGGTGTACCCAATAGTTTCTTTTGGGTACCTATGAAGACGCACTTCTTCGATTTGGGTTCGAGCTTATCAGGCTGAAGCTTTTTCACATAAGCATCGCAACCCCAAACTTTAAGAAACGATAGCTTAGGTTTCTTGTCAAACCACAGTTCATACGGTGTCATCTCAACGGATTTAGATGGTGCCCTATTTAACGTGAATGCAGTTGTTTCTAATGCATAACCCCAAAACGATAGTGGTAAATCGGTAAGAGACATCATAGACCGCACCATATCTAATAAAGAACGGTTACGACATTCAGACACACCATTGCGCCGTGGTGTTCCAGGTGGCGTGAGTTGTGAAACTATTCCACATTGTTTTAAATGAAGACCAAACTCGTAACTCAAATATTCGCCTCCACGATCAGATCGTAGAAACTTTATTTTCTTGTTACGATGATTTTCCACTTCACTCTAAAATTCTTTGAACTTTTCAAATGTTTCAGACTTGTGTCTCCTTAAGTAGATATACCCATATCTGCTCAAATCATATGTGAAGGTCAGAAAATAATGATAGCCGCCATGAGCCTCAACACTCATCAGACCGCATACATCGGTATGTATTACTTCCAATAAGTCAGTGGCTCGCTCCATTGTTCCGGAGAACGGAGTCATGGTCATCTTGCCCATGAGGCATGGTTCGCCAGCATCAAATGATTCATAATCAAGTGATTCCAAAAGTCCATCCACATGGAGTTTCTTCATGCGCTTTACACCAATATGACCTAAACGGCGGTGCCACAAATATGTTGCACTATCATTATCAACTTTGCATCTTTTGGCATCAATATTATGAATATGTGTATCACCACGATCGAGATTCAACAAAAATAGACCACTCTTCAAGGGTGCATGACCATAAAAGATATTACTCATATAAATAGAACAACCATTATTCTCTGATTTAAATGAATAACCGTCTCGCATCAAACAAGATCCAGATATAATGTTCATGCTCAAGATGGCACCAAATAACAATTATACAGGTCTAAAACTAATCCCGAAGGTAGATGTAGAGGTAGCGTGCCGACGGCGATCACATCGACCTTGGAACCATTTCCGACGCGTATCGTCACCTCGTCCTTAGCCAATCTTTGTTTAATCTGTAGCCCCTGTTTCGAGTTGCAAATATGATCAACATAACCAGTATCAAATACCCAGGCGCTACTATGAGCATTAGTAAGGTACACATCAATAACATGTATATCAAATATACGTTTGTTCACTTTGCCATCCTTCTTATCCGCCAAATACTTGGGGCAGTTCCGCTTCTAGTGACCAGTCCCTTTGTAGTAGAAGCACTCAGTTTTAGGCTTAGGTCCAGACTTGGGCTTCTTCCCGGGAGTAGCAACTTGCTTGCTATTCTTCTTGAAGTTCCCCTTCTTTCCTTTCCCCTTTTTCTTGAAACTAGTGGTCTTGTTAACCATCAACACTTGATGCTCCTTCTTGATTTCTACCTCCGCAGCTTTGAGCATTGTGAAGAGCTCGAGAATAGTCTTATCCATCCCTTGCATATTATAATTTATCACGAAGCCTTTGTAGCTTGGTGGAAGTGATTGAAGAACTCTGTCAATATGTAACATCCCAAAATTCTAAATTTTGGAATGTTATAATAAATAGATAGATTTGATTGTTTGTTTGATTGTTGTGTGATTGATTGACTGAATGTGAGTGAAATTCGAACTTTTTGAAAGTTAAATGAGAGGGAATAAAAAGGACTTTCCCAAACTTTCATTTTGCATTTATGATCTTCGTGAATTCAAATTCTTTTCAAATACAAAACCCTAGAGAGAAGATGACATGACTTCTTCCATTTAAATAAATGAAAAGGGATTTGAAAGGATTTGAATTTTATTTGGAAATATTTTCAATTCAGAAAACTTTAAGCAACTCAATGATTTTCATGAGAGAAGATAAAATGACTTCTTCAAAACACATGAAATATGAGTTGCAAGTTTAAAAGGATCAAATTTAAAATCCTTTTGAAATTATTTTCAATTTGGAGTTATTTGATTTTTATTCAAATTATTTTTCTACAAAAATAAAATATATGGAAAATAGAGTAACATGATTCCCTACATCAGAAAATTGGAGATAAATAAATTTGAAATTATTTTTGTATTTTTAAAATGATTTTTATTGGATTTTAGTAGGGCAGTAGCACTCTTTGAATTATTTGAAATTGTGTGGATTTTATTTGACTCTAGAAAATCGTACAAAATCTTTTTCTGAAAATTTTGATATATTATATGCCTATATAAAAATATATTTTATTTTCATTTATTCAGTCTTCCTTTTTGTTTCTATTTAAAATAAAACTATACGTGCGGCCCGTAATTATTTGTCGCTCACGTGCGTTGCATAGTGGCATCGGGCGCCCCATCATTTTATTTTTTCTTCTCTCCTACATGGGCCAGGCCCAGCCGGCCCTATTCCTCCCCATATTTTTTCCATAGTTTTTTTTTCTTTTCTTTCTTTTCAATGGCTCAAAAAAAAACTGCATTGCGGACGGCCGGCCGAACCGCCTAAGGCCTTTAAGGCCCATGCGAGGCGCCTCCCCGTTTCTTTTCTTTTCGTCTACGTTTAGTCCCACATTGCCTAGTTTTTGACCCCTAAACCTCTTTTCCACCTATAAATATAGACCCATAGAGCCTCCAAAAATCATCCGACTCGGGTTAAATCAATATTTTGGTTTGACTAGATTCCTTAAAGAAAAATATTTTCTCCTCTCCGGCGCGACTTTTGAGAATTGTCTCCTCTCTCCAAAGTCATCTTTTCTATGCCTTATAAAGGTAACTTCTTGGTTTTTCTCTTTTTGTACTTCCGTAGTTTATTATTTCTAGACTAA